>NC_137824.1:18709855-18869855 GCF_963921795.1 Nannobrachium achirus | reverse complement strand
TGCCAAATATTACACATTCGTTCTCCAATATTGTAAAAATGTGTAGAATAAATTAAACGTTTCAAAAACTAAACATGTGCGTCATAGCCTGCAACACATTCTTTGGCGAGGTGCCAGCCAGGTGGCTCGTGTAAACAAACCATGCAGTGTGTAATTTCCCTGCTACGCTATATGGAAAAAAATATAAGATAACTGAGAATGTAATAGTGGGTGGACAGAGTTGTTTGCTTTCACTGCCAATGCAGCTGGATTTAATACCTGTATGTTAAGGTCTGCTGTGAGAAGTTATCATATATAGGGTTGGGTATCGTCGGCGATACTTTTAATGGTATCGATTCACTGAATCGATACTATCGAGTATCGGTTCACGTAAAAACGAACGATACCTTGTTTCGATACTTTTGAATGCACCCCTTGCCGGTCGCATCTGTAACAGTTGGGCTACTGAAAGTTTAATGACTGCTTTAGTAGGCTACACTCGTTACTGTGAAAATAGAAGAGAATAGCCTATAATGTTTATTATTATGATAATGATCCAACATCTATAAAATAATAATTTTAATAATAATAATAATAAATAAAAAGTATCGAAAATGGTATCGAAAAAGGTATCGTATCGATTCCCAGGTATCGAAAAAGGTATCGTATCGATTAAAAGGTGAACGATACCCATCCCTAGGACCCAGTATGCAAATACATATGGGCAGGTTGATCACAGGCTATACTCCTTGACAACTGCTCACTTGTGGCCACTTCAGCAATCAGCGTGTAGTTGGACTCACTCTGTACACTGACCGCTGGATCCTAGACATGTGTTATGCTGTGTTCTGCACCTGCCCTTCATGTAAGGATGTGTTGAATAAGTGTTATTGGACCTGACCTGCCTGCCTACTTGTCTGCACTTGACTCACAGTGTGTACAGCTTTGAAAATTGACTATTGCCGCACTAAAGTCTGTCTGTCTGTCTGTCTGTCTGTCTGTCTGTCTGTCTGTCTGTCGGGAAAGGGTTAAAAACGTAAAAGAAGCGAGACCTTATCACTCCAGTCTTGGCCTCACTCAACTGGCTCCCTGCCACTTCCGAATTGATTTTAAGCTTTTAATGTTTGTTTTTAAAATACAAAATAGGTTGTCCCCCCCGTCAATGTTGGTAAAACGAAGCGAGACCATATCACTCCAGTCTGGCCTCAGTCCACTGGCTCCCTGTCCACTTCCTAATTGATTTTATTCAGCTAAAATGGGTTGTCTCCCCAGTCCCTTGCAGAACAGATAGGGTGTAGGGCTGCACAATATATCGTTATCGTATCGTTTGAGGCATGACCATGCGCAATATCAGTATCGCGAAATTCAGCGATATTGCGTTATATCGCCCTGGGAAATATATTGTCATATATTGTCCACACTTGTTATACGCCTATCGCCTATAACAAGTGTGGGAACCCAATAGCACTTAAAATCAAGAGTGATGTTGACTTTGAATAATGCTTAGTTTACACTGTCGCAACACTTAAAACATTGAATATGAAATGTGTACAGTAATATCGTATCGATATCGAAATATACTGCTCAAAAAAATGAAGGGAACAAAATGTTCCCTCAATTTATTTGAATTTATTTGAGTATAGTATACTGTAGTACTGCTCAAAGAAAGCTCAAAGAATTAACCTAACAGAGGTTAGGTTAAGGTTAGGTTTGGGTATCGAAAAGATGACACGTACAGCGAAATGCTTCCGGAATAACGTGTTCTTTCCACACGCTACGTCCAGAGTATACAAGACACGGAAACCGTAAATGACGTAGCTAAGCAGCATTTTTAATAACACCCAGCTATAGGCGTGAAGTGTGAACTCACACCTATACATATTCATATACAGATAACCATCTGATAACAATCTGACTTCTCTAACGTGTTATTTCCACGCGCTACATCCAACCGGGGAAACTCCCCCCTGTCAGGTGATAAGATGTGGACTGCTCACTCCTCATGTATTGAAGGAAGCAGGCTCTGATCGGGCCTCAGGACAGGTTGGCAGAGGGAGAGCAGTGCCCAGGATTACAGCTTCGGCAATTGGCACTGCTTGAAAAATAGGTTACAAAATTGTGGAATAAAGAATTATGTTAAAAAAAAGTTTTAAGTTAGATTGCTTTACTTTCCACATCTAGTTTGAACAAGAAACACGGAAACTGCCATGCTCGACTCAAACATTTTCTGAGTATAAAAGGCACGGAAACCGCTGGGTGTTTTAATAACACCCAGCTGTAGGTGTGAATTACATATTCATATACAGATAACCATCTGATAACGATCTGACTTCTCTGGTGTGATATCCTCTTAATAACAGTTATAACGGTAATGGGTTGCACACAGAGTATTTTTATACACGACTTAATGACTGCTTTAGTAGGCTACACTCGTTACTGTGAAAATAGAAGAGAATAGCCTATAATGTTTATTATTATGATAATGATCCAACATCTATAAAATAATAATTTTAATAATAATAATAATAAATAAAAAGTATCGAAAATGGTATCGAAAAAGGTATCGTATCGATTCCCAGGTATCGAAAAAGGTATCGTATCGATTAAAAGGTGAACGATACCCATCCCTAATCATATAATGAATGCTTGTTTACATGTATTTGTATTTAGTAAGGCTGGGACTTTAACTGATTAATTGCGATTAATTAATTACAGAAAATTAACGCGATTAAAAAAATTAACGCATTTTAATCGCACTTAGTTTTTGCACCACAGAACCTTCAGTTTCGGGCATACCGATCATAGCGATGCACCAACCAAGAAGAGACAACAAACACAAAGGGAGAAGTAGCCGATCAGAGCGCTTTGCTTGGCCCAGTGGATGAGAAATTTAGATTTAAAAAACGAACTTGTTGATTCACTCATACAACAAAATGTGTTTTACTTGAAAAAAATGCTTCTCAGGTCAAATATCGATGTGCGATTAAAATGCGATTAATTGTGATTAATTAATCACAGAGCCTGTAATTAATTAGATTAAAATTTTTAATCGCATCCCAGCCCTAGTATTTAGTCATGACTCATTTTGATAGGCATATAAGGCTGTCTGCAACTCCAGACGGATTTAAAATTGTAGTTGATTTTTTGACTGATCTATATGCAGATAACTTCAAAGTCTGTGTGTGTGTGTGTGTGTGTGCGTGTGTGTGTGTGTGTGTGTGTGTGTGTGTGTGTGTGTGTGTGTGTGTGTGTGTGTGTGTGCGTGCGTGCGTGCGTGCGTGTTTCCTGTGAGAGAAAATGAGGAGTGTTTGGGGGGGAGGGGCTGTCGCTTCTTTCAGTCCCCCAGACTCCCCCTGCCAAATAGGACCAGCAGCACGTCCACACACACACACACACACACACACACACACACACACACACACACACACACACACACACACACACACACACATACACACAGGTGCACAGTCAGGACACTGCATCAGTGAACAATAATGTTTAATTGCGCTAATGTGTTAATGGTTTAATGACGGGCCAGGAATAGCTTGCTTCCCAAAATAAAACACAAAAATAACCCCACTTAAAGCACCTCTGTGTGTGTGTGTGTGTGTGTGTGTGTGTGTGTGTGTGTGTGTGTGTGTGTGTGTGTGTGTGTGTGTGTGTGTGTGTGTGTGTGGGTGTGTGTGTGTGTGTGTGTGTGTGTGTGTGTGTGTGTGTGTGTGCGCGCACGTGTGTGCATGTGTGCGTATGTGTGATGATTGCTTCAGTATAGACGAGGCACAGCCTGGATAATATGGCAGCAGAGAAGACGTATTGTTTGTGTGGTTTATCTGATATCTGATTTTCTGATTTTGAATTTTAATCCTGTTTTATTTTGGAGGTTTGTCCCCCACAGAGACGATATATTCTGGATTCATTGCACAAAAAGTTGAAGTTTTCATCTCAATTAGGGCATAGCTCTCATCCCAAATTCCAGTATTTGAAAATATTTAAATCGTCGTTGTTGGGTGAAAACCTTGTATGTCCAAAACCGTTCGTTTTGCATTTATCATTTTAGAAATGATTTAAACTAGTGAAAACAGGCGCACCGCGAGACGTTGTGTGCTTGTAGATCCGCTGTTTTCACTACTTTTGTGCGACGGCCTTGTATGATGAAGCAGGGCTTTACTTTTCGAAAGAACATACAAATTTGAAACTTGGAGATACAAGGTTTCCACCCGACAACGACAAAATATTACCTACGGTGCAATATACCGGTATTTACAGAAATGTCAACCTTCTGAAAAGTATGTATGTTCATTTATGCACTTGATCGGGCTCCTTTCACACAAATGACTGCGTCAAAGCTGCTTGGCCATGGAGGTGATGATCAGACTGTGGCACTGCTGAGGTTTTATGGAAGCCCAGAGGACTTTTCCACGATATTCAAATGTCTTGTTTTACAGTAGATGCACCTATACCTGTGCCTGTGACAATTTAAGGACTTTTTAATACTTCTAAAATGACAAATTAAACACTGGCCAAATTGTGGGGTGTGACGTTGGTGTAGTGGTTAGTGCATATTCATGCAGAAGGTGAGACTAAGCTGACGTCAGCAAGGGGTAGAAGACGACAGCCAGCCCCATGGCCAAATTGTCAAATATTAGAGGCAGAAACTGTGAAAATACTTATCTAAATGCTTGTAACGCTGCTTGCTCAGCCCCCTGCTCTTTTCATCACTCTGCGCATGCACGACTGCTCCACTAAAACATATTGCGTCACATATTGCGGAGACGTGTATGCTATAATCCTCAACACCTTCTTTCTATCGGGGGGACCGCATGTTGAAAGTGTCCCAACCGTGTCCTGGCAGGAAATGGGAAACCAACCACCACATGACCACAATGTGCAACAGCTTCCTCCCACAGGCCCTAAGACTGTGAACACCTACGGTGTGAAGTAGCCTACTTGGCTTCCAAGCACTGTACTCTTGGCAACATGTACAACAGGTCACCTTACAGTGTGTGCGTGTCACATACAAAATACCTCTCATAATGCCTATCATGATTCTTGAAAACATACTGCACAATGACTGGTGGTTGGTATGGTACATTCACTTGAGTAAGTTATACTTTTCTGTTTTCGACATTTCTGGAAAATCCTTGGTTTCTTACATTTTAATACAGAAATGCATTGGCTTTATCCAGTACAATAAAGTACAAATTTGACAGAGCAACTTTCACTTGTAGTTGAGTAATAAAATACCAGTAGTACTTTGACTCAATTAGGCCTACTGTGGGTTGAGTACGTTGCCCACCACTGGACACAATCCAAGGGATTTATTGCATGTGTGTGTGTGTGTGTGTGTGTGTGTGTGTGTGTGTGTGTGTGTGTGTGTGTGTGTGTGTGTGTGTGTGTGTGTGTGTGTGTGTGTGTGTGTGTGTGTGTGTGTGTGTGTGTGTGTGTGTGTGTGCACGCGCGTGTGTGTGCGTGCGTGCGTGTGTGCCGTGTGTATGTGTGTGTGTGTGTGTGTGTGTGTGTGTGTGTGTGTGTGTGTGTGTGTGTGTGTGTGTGTGTAGCTTAATGGTAAATAGATTATGAGAGCCTCCAGTTACACAAATCAACCCTCATCTCTCACATGGATTACATTAAGGAGACAGACAGATGGACTGATATATGGATGGAGTGATATATGGATGGATGAACGAACGAACAGACGGATGGACAGACGGTCTCTCTGTCTGTCTGTCTGGTTGCATTTATTATGAAAACCTGCAGCTCATGTGCGTCAGTCAGTCAGTCAGTCAGTCAGTCAGTCAGTCACGCCTCATGTCACGCTCCATATACAGTATGGCCAAAACATAATTCACTCTCGTCACGGCAACCACATTGCAAATGATTTCCATCATTGTCCCTTTTATGCCCATATATGGAGATCCCCGATGTCATCAATATTAAGCCCATCATATCTGGGAATTCCCATATATGAACATATTGTTTTAGCCTCTGTTGTTTCAGCACAACCTTGCCCTTTAGCACAACCTCGTGAGGTCGCTTCTTGCCCTTACATCATTTTCACATGACTTATACCACAGTAACAACAGCACACACATAGAATGTATAGTGCTGATCAGGTCAGTCACACTATGGTAAAAAAAAAAGGAGAGAGAATGGACAACAAACGGTGGCTCTTTATCGCTTCATTCTAAAACAGAGTTTTTAAGACTGTCCTGAAAAAGGCCCCGGGTCTGAAACGTTGACCTCAAACTCAGTCTGGATCTGGAAAACGAAGAGATGAAGAACATCAAACATTTCACTTTATTACATTGTCAGTAACAGCTCATCCAAAGACAGAGCGATCTTTCATGTATAGGAGAGTAGATTTATAGACCGTCATATACGGCATCAATCTCACAGACATTTATGATACCTGCATGCTCTCTCCTTTACAAGCCCTGTATAATTAACAGATCTATAGACCCCGCCGGCGGGTCGATGCCATTCGGTTCTAAGAGCAACAAGACAAGGAGCTCTTTTATTCCGTCTACAATAGTTATCAGTGTTGGAAAAAGTACTCACATTCTTTGATATTTACTTCACTAAAAGTATCAATACTGCAATGTAGATGTAGGCCCCCTACTCTGTTGAAAGTAGAGGTACTGTATTCAAAATGTACTTGAGTAAAAGTACAAAAGTATTGGTATCAAAATGTACTTAAAGTTATACTATGTAACTTTTTTTTATAAAACAAATCTTAAAGTTGTCCTAACTATTAAATCGCTAAAGTTTTAGAACACCCACTCCGTTAATTTCAGCCCCTAAAGCCTTCTGTAAATATGTTTTCTATGATCCTGGCCTGGGTCCGGATTTCGCTGCAAAATTACGTCATCTGCATCATCTGTATACGTTGTGTATACGTTGGCCAATCACACCGCGGATCATGCACACATGATACACTACCGGCCAATCACAGCGTGTCTTGCCGTCTCTTCGGGAAGTGGCGTCCCTCAGCAACAGTGTTTACGATGGTGAAGGATTCTTGCCTCTTACTCCCCAAATCCTGGTCAGAAAATTACATTCTACCCCTCTACGGATTCGTATCGGTCGCGGTGGGTCCCGCGGTGGTTTGCGGCCCCGCTCCGGTGGTCCGCGGCGACGCCGGGCGAAAAACGGCCGAAAAAAGCAATTCCGCTACTGACCACTAGTTTAGCAACTTACACAGTATAGCTCACAATGGGTCGCGATGCGACGCATTGTGAGCTTGTAGACTGGCTATTTTCAAATGGCCGAAATGTATAGGAAATGTTGAAGTGGTTAATGTATGTTTTGTGACAATAATCAATTTACAAAGTAAGTTTTCAAATAAATGTAGTGGAGTAAAAGTACAATATTAGTTGCCTTTGAGATGTAGTGGAGTATAAGTAAAAGTACTGAAAATTGGAAATATGGTACTCCAATAAAGTAAAAAATACCTACAATTGTAAAGGTACAGTACTTGAGGAAATGTACTTAGTTATTTTACACCACTGCAATGCACACTTGTTACATGCATGAGTTACAGCTCATGATGTAGGCTACTCACTCTTATGGTAGGAGCACAGGGGGATTGGAGTCATTGGGTAACCTGAGCCACCCCATTGTTTTAAGGCAGTTTTTGCCAAATATTTTCGTATCCAGGACCTCCAAATTGGCAGAGGACCCCCCGTCTGAAAATATATTGGGGCAAGGGATTCGTGTCACAATTCATCAACATCATTTTGTCAACAAAAAAAATCGAGTATAGCCGAAACAGTGAAATAGGCCTAAAGTGTTTTAAACTGTCCCTCGTTTGGCTGGCGGACCCCCTGGAACAACTTCAAGGGCCCCTGGGGAGTAAAAAAAACAATATGCAATTCTTGGTTACAGCATCCATGTGATGGTTTGGATTAAATATAGGCAAGTGTACACTCAATGAACTAGAGACAAGAGTTTTTTCTTTTGTCATGTGAAGTGATTGCTGTGCTGATTTAATTAGTAAGTGGAAGGGTCTTCAATGTTTTGCAGGTCAAGGACCCGCTAGCTGAGAGAGAGATGAAGCAGGAAGTTCCTGCTTCATCTCTCTGCCAGGAACCACCAATACATATTGTACAAGTAAGACACCCTAAGGCCGAGAAGCGACCGTTAGGTCACGCTGAAAAGCAGCTGACTGAGCAGCGTTCAGTTAAACAGTGTATTAAAGCCTGTGAAAAGCCTGTGAAAAGCCACAGCCAATCAGCGACACGCCACAGACCCATGTGAGTGGACGTGAGTATGTCTAGACTCATGTCATCAACATGGATCTGTCCCTTTTAGCGCCACCATCACCATTTTTTCGAACACATTTTTGGATACTCCTAGCTTCTACAGATTTTGCGATAAAATCACGCTAAGCGGTACACAGTATCTCTACAGTCATGTCTAGGGATGGGTATCGTTCACCTTTTAATCGATACGATACCTTTTTCGATACCTGGGAATCGATACGATACCTTTTTCGATACCATTTTCGATACTTTTTATTTATTATTATTATTATTAAAATTATTATTTTATAGATGTTGGATCATTATCATAATAATAAACATTATAGGCTATTCTCTTCTATTTTCACAGTAACGAGTGTAGCCTACTAAAGCAGTCATTAAGTCGTGTATACAAATACTCTGTGTGCAACCCATTACCGTTATAACTGTTATTAAGAGGATATCACACCAGAGAAGTCAGATCGTTATCAGATGGTTATCTGTATATGAATATGTAATTCACACCTACAGCTGGGTGTTATTAAAACACCCAGCGGTTTCCGTGCCTTTTATACTCAGAAAATGTTTGAGTCGAGCATGGCAGTTTCCGTGTTTCTTGTTCAAACTAGATGTGGAAAGTAAAGCAATCTAACTTAAAACTTTTTTTTAACATAATTCTTTATTCCACAATTTTGTAACCTATTTTTCAAGCAGTGCCAATTGCCTAATCCTGGGCACTGCTCTCCCTCTGCCAACCTGTCCTGAGGCCCGATCAGAGCCTGCTTCCTTCAATACATGAGGAGTGAGCAGTCCACATCTTATCACCTGACAGGGGGGAGTTTCCCCGGTTGGATGTAGCACGTGGAAATAACACGTTAGAGAAGTCAGATTGTTATCAGATGGTTATCTGTATATGAATATGTATAGGTGTGAGTTCACACTTCACGCCTACAGCTGGGTGTTATTAAAAATGCTGCTTAGCTACGTCATTTACGGTTTCCGTGTCTTGTATACTCTGGACGTAGCGTGTGGAAAGAACACGTTATTCCGGAAGCATTTCGCTGTACGTGTCATCTTTTCGATACCCAAACCTAACCTTAACCTAACCTCTGTTAGGTTAATTCTTTGAGCTTTCTTTGAGCAGTACTACAGTATACTATACTCAAATAAATTCAAATAAATTGAGGGAACATTTTGTTCCCTTCATTTTTTTGAGCAGTATATTTCGATATCGATACGATATTACTGTACACATTTCATATTCAATGTTTTAAGTGTTGCGACAGTGTAAACTAAGCATTATTCAAAGTCAACATCACTCTTGATTTTAAGTGCTATTGGGTTCCCACACTTGTTATAGGCGATAGGCGTATAACAAGTGTGGACAATATATGACAATATATTTCCCAGGGCGATATAACGCAATATCGCTGAATTTCGCGATACTGATATTGCGCATGGTCATGCCTCAAACGATACGATAACGATATATTGTGCAGCCCTACACCCTATCTGTTCTGCAAGGGACTGGGGAGACAACCCATTTTAGCTGAATAAAATCAATTAGGAAGTGGACAGGGAGCCAGTGGACTGAGGCCAGACTGGAGTTATATGGTCTCGCTTCGTTTTACCAACATTGACGGGGGGGACAACCTATTTTGTATTTTAAAAACAAACATTAAAAGCTTAAAATCAATTCGGAAGTGGCAGGGAGCCAGTTGAGTGAGGCCAAGACTGGAGTGATAAGGTCTCGCTTCTTTTACGTTTTTAACCCTTTCCCGACAGACAGACAGACAGACAGACAGACAGACAGACAGACAGACAGACTTTAGTGCGGCAATAGTCAATTTTCAAAGCTGTACACACTGTGAGTCAAGTGCAGACAAGTAGGCAGGCAGGTCAGGTCCAATAACACTTATTCAACACATCCTTACATGAAGGGCAGGTGCAGAACACAGCATAACACATGTCTAGGATCCAGCGGTCAGTGTACAGAGTGAGTCCAACTACACGCTGATTGCTGAAGTGGCCACAAGTGAGCAGTTGTCAAGGAGTATAGCCTGTGATCAACCTGCCCATATGTATTTGCATACTGGGTCCTAGGGATGGGTATCGTTCACCTTTTAATCGATACGATACCTTTTTTGATACCTGGGAATCGATACGATACCTTTTTCGATACCATTTTCGATACTTTTTATTTATTATTATTATTATTAAAATTATTATTTTATAGATGTTGGATCATTATCATAATAATAAACATTATAGGCTATTCTCTTCTATTTTCACAGTAACGAGTGTAGCCTACTAAAGCAGTCATTAAACTTTCAGTAGCCCAACTGTTACAGATGCGACCGGCAAGGGGTGCATTCAAAAGTATCGAAACAAGGTATCGTTCGTTTTTACGTGAACCGATACTCGATAGTATCGATTCAGTGAATCGATACCATTAAAAGTATCGCCGACGATACCCAACCCTAGTCATGTCATCAACATGCATCTGTCCCATCTAGCCCCACCATCAGGCCCATTTTTGCAAAACACATTTTTGGACACTGCTCCTACAGATTTTGCCCTAAGATCACACAAAGCGGTACACAGTATCTCTAAAGTCATGTCATCAACATGGAACTGTCCCATTTCCCATATTCCCTCCTGATTGGATAATTGCCTTCTAAAGTTTGTGTATGTTAAGGGAGTCTTACTGGTTCTGATTCTGATTCTGATTCTGAAGCATACCGTTTTAACGTATTTCTTCCTTAAGCTTGCTGCTAACATGCAACCCAGTGGTGGGAAAAATAACTTGTATCAATAATGCACTGTAGAAATAATACAAATGTACAAGTAAAAGTCTAGAATAAAAAAATGGCTAGTGTAGAAGTACAAAAAAATGTAGCCCATTCATGTGTATGTGAGCTGTTTTAATGTAACCTGTAAAAAAACATGATGTGAATGAGTGTCTCTGCAAAGCCAAAGTGCAGTAACTAACTAGGCAAATGATTTAACGGATACAAAGGGTTTAAATTGGTCATTACACTAATTGTATATCTGTTCTTGAGGTAATTGTTTATCCCCCCTCAAATCACCAAGGATTTGACCTTTGGGATACACAAATAAGTCAGTGTGTCCAAAAACGTAGTTACTGCACTCTGGCCTTTATAGGGCATTATGCATGGATTGAATCCTCTTCTGGCAGTGGTCAGGTCTACCACTCCCCTGGTTCTCAACGTGGGGTTCGGGGACCATCTGGGGTCCAAATGGAACCTTACGGGTCTGTAGCCTTGGATCAAGACGATCATACTGTAAATCGTATTTGATCGAGTCGGACACTTGATTATAATAATTATAGTTACCTACTCCTCCCGCAAGGGAAATTCAGTATGTTCAGCCCAACCCATGGTGATTCGCTTCCCACAAGGAGCACAGGCCCGTCGTACAGATTTTTGGGAGGGGGGTCAAGATCAAAGACCCATTATTACCAGGGGGCCTTGGCTCTCAGGGGCCCTTATGGGGGAACTGGGCCACGTGGTCATTGACAATTTCCTAAAGTGGATAAGGAAGTCTGGAAGTCTCAGTTGGAACTGTTACCCCCACCCGATTCCGGATAAGCGGTTGAAGATGGATGGATGTGTGGGCCCCTCCTCTGTTGTCAACAGGTGCTTTCTTTGCCCAAAGATGATCATCATGGCTTAAATCCGAGCTGGGCAATGCGCGTCGGGAGGGAGGGGGGAGTTATGGTGGAGGGTGGGGGGGGCCCTAAAAAATTATAGGCCAGGGGCCCTCGCGGGGGTTAATTCGTCCCTGCACACACACACACACACACACACACACACACACACACACACACACACACACACACACACACAGTCCCATATCCCTTACTCTCAGAGAGAGTTCAAATGGAACTAAAAGATGGACCCGCAACTGGCCACAAGTGTCCATATATACCCTCTCAGAGTTACAGACCCGTAAAAGGGTCCACATTTGGACGCCTTGGTGTTCCCCGGACCAGCAGTTGTGAACCAGTGGTCCAATGCAGGCGCAGGAGGCAGATGTTAGGGAACTTAGAGTATCTGTGCTCTGATTGGCTGTATCTTGAGCTCCAGCACTCCAGGCTTTATAAGCAGCAGACAGTGTGTGTGGGAGTCAGTCACACACAGACAGCGCTGCAGCCTGCCTGGGGACCAGTGGAGCTAAACACGGGACACCGTATCAGGGAACTTTTTGGATCATCATCATAATTAACGCGGCCAATTAACGGACATTGCGGACTAAAAAACAAGATTATCACTGTTCCTGAAGTGACGTTCGGTGCTGAAGGTGAGTCCACTCCGCACGCACGCTCTGCAGAGTGCGTGTGCGTGTTACACAATGTATTTAATTAGCTTTGCGCGGCAGACGGTAAATTGATTGCATTTGAACTTGATTTAATTCAATTTGGGTTCCTTTGCAGCGAGCCGGGATGACGCACAGTCAAACTGCAATCACATGACTTTAGACCTTGGCCTACTTTTAAAACATAGACACACCATCCAGTTTTTAATTTACATTTTAGCTTATTTTTTTAATGGAAAAAGGTGTAGGCATATAGGCTATAGCCTACAGAGCTGAGTTGTATAGCCTAATAGTTTTGCTCAGTTTTGTTGATATAGGCTATAGATAGCCTACTGTATTAAAAGTGGTTGAACTCATCTACAAAGTTGTCTACTGTCTAATAGATCTACTTCATATTTGATTTGTTTTCCTTCTTCTATTTATTAAACAATAACTTGTTGACATCATTGTGCCCAAAATGTTGGCTATTAATATGGCTGTCCCATGTCATAAGCCAACACAATAACCGATTTATTAGTTTATTGACCATGATTAGAATATCTATTTTGTTGTTGTGAGATTTGATTCCATGATGGTTACATTACATTTAAACCACACATTTTGCTGGATGTATGAGAATGTACGGGATTATGTCGTCCTCCCATCCTCAACTATAGCACCTAACACAATAACACAAATAGCCTACCTAATTTGTAGGCTACAGGTTAGGCTAATTGTTTGAGAAATGCATGAATAGGCTATAGGCTATTGATACTTTTGACTATAGTCTTCTTATTGTGATAGAGTTGCAGTAATTATAGAAGCTGGTGGTGATCTTGGGCAGAACCGTCCCCTGGGAATACATGAATGTTGACGAATGGCTCACTTCACATCATTAAGTTCAAACCATGGATCATGAGTCCTGCTGCTTGTTGTCTACTGATAAAGTCACAGTTTGACTTATGTGTGTGGTGATAGTGCATGCAGATGTGCTTTTTGTTTGTTTTAATGGAGAGCCTTGTAAAATCTGTTTGGGTATGGTCTACAGCTGTGTTCCTGGGGACCTTTGGTGTGCCCCTGAGAAGGGTCAAGTGTGCCCCTTGAAACTGCTTGAAAGCCAGTATTGTATTTATCATTTTGAAAATGATTTAAACTATAGTGAAAACAGCGTTGTGTGCTTGTAGATCTGCTGTTTTCACTACTGTTGTGTGACAGCCTTGTATGATGAATGAAGCAGGGCTTTACTTTGCAAAGAAACGTACAAATTTGAAACTTGGAGATACAAGGTTTCTTCCATCCTGACAGTGACGATATTTACACCCCCGTATTATGTTGGTGTGCCCATGGTTTCTTGGGACATGAAAAGTTTGCCCATTGTAGACTCTACAGTACACACACACACGCACACACACACGCACGCACCCACACACGCATGTGCACACACACACACACGCACGCACACACACACGCACGCACACACACACACACACACACACACACACACACACACACACACACACACACACACACACACACACACACACGCAGGTGTGTATGAGCGTATATAGGCCAGGGGTCTTCAACAGGGGGTCCGTCGTTGTCCTACCCGGGGGTCCTCGATCAGAGATACTGGGGGATCTCCACAAATCTATCTAGGTCTAGTGATATAGGGAGTATTTATTATTATTATTTTACATCATCCCATTTAGACCCGATTCTAAAAATGCCTTGTAAGTTTTCTGAAAAATGTAAAATATTGATATACTTTATTATAGCTACAACAGAGGTGTTCCTGGTTTGAAAGGTAGGCCTATAAGGTATAACAAAACTTATTGTTGGTAACCACTCGGACCCTCGCATCCCTATTTTGCAGGGAACATTGGCCATTAACCTTACATCTGCAAGCTCACACAGCGCTTCTGTGAGCTTGTAGATCTGCCATTTCTGGCAAAGAGTTTTGGCATACAGGGAAAAAAGAGCATAACAGAGCCAGTACAGAGCCAATGGTCAAGTTCATAAATATTGAGAATTTAGACCTGGAATGCATCTGTGCCACTTTATTTTATGCTTTAGCTATTGAAAAATAGCAGATATACAAGCAGTATATATATAAGCCCACAGCCCACGCTGCAAGCTTGTAGATCTGCTATTTTTGAAAAATGGTGACAATTCATGCAAGTCTTTGAATATTTTTGACCCGATTCTATAAATGTCTTCGAAATCCTTCTTCTAAATCAGTGGTTCTCAAACTTTTTCATGTCAATGGACCCTCAAAATGTTGTTCCAGGAACCCCCAGAAGCAGAGATTTGAGTTAGAAAGGTTTGCTTTGAAAAATATATATTCAATGATTTTGCAAACATTATTATTATTATTATGATGATTATAAACACATAAATCGTTAAAGTCTGCATAAACACACTTTTAACGTTAATCCAATTTGTAGTGGAGGGGTCCCTGCTTCATCTCTGTCTCAGGTCAGGAGTCATTGGCCTGAATAACGTTAAGACCCCTCCTATAGTACTGTAGCCTATTTAGTTGACCGGAGCCCCCCAGGGGTCTATACTTGGCCCCCTCCTTTTTGTCCCTCTGTATTTAATATCTTTGCAGAAATTACTGTAGCAGATGCGACACATTGTGAGCTTGTAGTAGATCGTCTAGTTCCGTTGAATAGGTCCGCTGCAAGGGTTCAAGTGTTAAAAAAAACATATCAAACATAAATAATTCCACATTAAAACCGGGAAACGACTGTGTCATTTTAGAGGTTTGCCTTGGCTATTAAAAAATAGCAGACATACAAGCTCTATAGATTCTACATCTGCTATGTTTGAGCTTTTCTTATCTTGAAAGTGTGAGAACTATACTCATTTAGAAGGCATTTGTAGAATCATTTGTAGAACCTCAGCAAGCATCCTTATTCTGGAGGATAGCCGATCTACAAGCTGACGACACATTGCAACGCGACACTTTGTCAGCTTGTATATCATCATCATCATCAGCCGAAGAGATTTAGTGCAAAAACATATTGCAACTCAGGCTGAAAAAGCCCTGAGCTGATCAGAACAACGTGTCTTTCATAAACACCCTATACGTCACTGTCTGGTAGAGTAGGTGAACTATATAGGCCTACACTGGCCTGTTGTCTTACATTTAACACACACTAATGCTGTTCCTTAACCAGTAAATTGTTTAGAAACTCTTCTAAAGGACTGTGAAAATAGATTTCTTTTTTTTTGTCTTGATGTTCTAATTCGTTGTAATTCTAAAGACGTCACATGAAGCTGTTCTTTCCTGTTCTCAAACGTATTTGTGCTAAGGACCCACAATATGATATGCATCTGGCCACGGACCCCCATCAGACATTTTTCACATTATCAGAAATAGCAGATGTACAAGCTCGCAGCGCTATTTTTGAAAAGCCAACGCATACATAGATAGAGTGGTTAACATGATTGTTATGTATTAACACATTTTTCTGGGGACCCCCCTGGTAACCTTTGCCTTGTTGTGCAACAATATTCGGTCAATGTTAGTATTACGTTAATAGACAAGTTGTTGGAATGGATGTGTGACAGTTAAAAGCCCATTTTCAGCCTCTACAGCAGCCCTTTTAGCCACTTGCACCTCAGCATCCATATTCTGGCGGGACGGGAGGCCGAACGCCACGCTCATGTCACCATGACTCAGCCATAACCATATAAGGAGTTCCCAATGCAGCCATGCCCAAATCTGTGTGTTGTGTGATGTCTAACCTTGTTGTGTCATTGATGTGCGCTAACAAATCAGTTGACGTGACAGATACAGAGATCTCCATATATGGGCATCTGCGGTGCGATGTAGGTTTATGTGAGGGCCACGACGTAAAGCAGGCCGAACTCTAGATGTGAACGTTGCGTAGCAGAGGGTATAAAGTGGTTATCTGATTCAGTGATAGTAGTCAATACAGTACAGATATTAGTCTGTCTGTCTCTGAGTCAGTCTGTCTGTCTGTGTGTGTGTGTGTGTGTGTGTGTGTGTGTGTGTGTGTGTGTGTGTGTGTGTGTGTGTGTCCCTCTCTCTCTCTCTCTCTCTCTCTCTCTCTCTCTCTCTCTCTCTCTCTCTCACTCATTCCTTCTTCAGACTTTGCCTTTTCCTCCCATTTGCTCCGTTTTAAGGTTCAGCTTTAGTCCCTCCTCCTCCATCTCTGCATGCATGTCTTTAACCTCCTGCCTAGACTTACTTTCTTGTGTTTGAAAGCACTTCGCCATCTTTCCATCTCCTTGTCGGTCCTGATGTTCAGAGAAAGGCTGTGATAGTCATTCAGCACATTCAGTTGTAGAGGCGGTTGTATAATTTCTGAACAGGTTCTAACGTGCCTTTTTATGTCAGTCACCAATACATTGTAGATCATTTGCATTAAGAGATGTTTGAAAGTACCATTGAATTTACATACATAACATACTGTACATAATTGGCTGGAGTCCGTGAGAGATATGAGCTGATTTTGTTGGAAAATAAATGATCATTGTTTCATTTGTTTCACTACCACAGCTATATGTAATTTATACTTTATGTAAGATTTGTTTTATTACATGTATTATATTTATTTACACACATATTTTTACATTATAGGTTCAGTGATGTCATTACGTGCGCATCCCGCATCAAAAACTCATTCAAGTCACCCAGGGACTCATTCATGTCATGGTCCTGGGGTCCCGGGGATGCGCCTCCATTGGAGTCCATGTTAAAATAATGTATTTCTTCTACTTAAGTTGCTATATTAGTTTAGATAGTTTAATTCGTTTTTTAATGTATTGTGTAAGATAAACACTGTAAAGATTTATTATCAGTTAAACCTGGAACAGCTAAAAAACTATTTTCACTAGTGGTTCTCAAAGTGGGGTCCTGGGTCCTTGAGGGAGTTCCAGGGGGTCCCCAGATAAATGATAGTTAGGAACCAAATAGAACTTTATGGGTCTGTAACTCGGTGAACAAATGGAACCAAATGGACCTGTTCCATTTGTACTCTAGTATTTTAACATTTAATATAAATTGGGGCCCCAGTGATATAAATATAATTAAATGGGTGTCTGTAGCCTAGTGTATTTAGTTCTAAGTTCAAACATTAGCCAAATTGTAAAATAAATATAAGAAAATAGGCAAACATTTTGAAAATAGACGATCTACAAGCTCACAGCGCTCGAAAACATTGTATTGAGGACTCATAAAACCTTTCTGGGACCCATTTGAATGACCACCTGTGGGTCCCGGGACCCATTACATTGAAAACCTAGTAACATCACTGTAGGTTGATAACTTCGTAGCTATATCAGTTGGTACACAAGGGTCTCCTTAGCTGATGTGAGATCCCGTCAACGTCCTATGTTTACTGTTGCTATAGATCTCGCGAGAGTGCGTTGCCGGGCCAGAGACAGGTCGGCAACAAAGTAGATTTTCTCCTGTTTTAGTCTCTCTGTGGGGAAAAAATACATTTTAGTGTCAGAATGAGAATGTTCACAAGATGTATGGCTTCACTTCACTGGCTTGTGAAGAATGGGTCCAGTGTTTAGTTCAGTGAGCTCACAATGTGTCACAACGTGACGTGTTGTGACTGTGCCAGTGTTGGGGTTAACCGCTCCTACGTTTGACCTTGTGTGTATGTCCCTATGTATGCAGTACCAACAGCTCACAACAGACTAAGGTCATAGAAAGTACGCAGATACCGACATCACCACAGCTGATGTCATGGATAGAACGGCCCATCCAAGTTGATATACACGTGTGTCGTGTTTGATACCATGAGAAGTGAGCACCGTTCCCTTTGCACTGGTGCGATTTTTTGTGAAGAGACTTGGTGTACTGAGGGCTGAAAAAGAACACACAGCACCCACCTTGAGAAACCGGGGACTGCCCATAAGTCCAAAGGTTCATTAGTCCGAAGGTTCATTAGTCCGAATTTGTTTAGAATACTATGCCTAACTCTAACCCTAACCCTAACCTTAACCTCAGTAACCCTAACTAAATTCTGACTATTGAACCTTCAGACTAATGAACCTTCGGACTTATGGACAGTCCCCGAGAAACCCTGGAATAGACTCACGACCTGCTGCTGGTCTCCTAAAGAGGCAGCCACCTATTTACTGTATGTCACAAATCCACAGAAAGTGGAGATCGGCCGTGCCTTGCTTTTCTGTTGTTTGTCTTAGGTTTGACAGTCTTCTTGCTTTCTATTGATTTGTCTTGGCTGTCACTCTGTGGACACTGCCTCCGCCACGGCCTTAATGTTCTGTTGATTCCCCTGTGAAGCTCACCTGTGCCTGAGACGACCCCCAGAGACTATAAGGCTGGACTCACACATATGCGTGAAACATCTTCTCCGTATCGTCTGAGAATGGCCACTGGGGGCGCCGTACTAATGCATTGTCAATGGAAGGTTGTTTGGTTTTTTGTCGTTGCCGTGTCTCTAGCTCAACCAGACAACCACAGCCTGTCTTTTGGCCAAGAGATACGGCAACGACAAAACACCAAACAACCTTCCATTGACAATGCATTAGTACGGCGCCCCCAGTGGCCATTCTCAGACGATACAGAGAAGATGTTTCACGCATATGTGTGTGGCGCGCCTAAAACTTCCCATGCTGCTGACTGTCGTTGGTTTATAGTCGTTTTTAGTTTATGTTTTTCTTGTTTGTTTGTTTGTTTGTTTGTTTAAAGGGCCAGTTCACCTCTGGGACAACCAGATCTTATTTTATTGTTGTTTGGGACAAGATCAACACAATCCTGAGTTATTTTTTGTGTTCAATCTGTGTTTTGAGATATTTTAGTATTTCAGCATGAATGATGGTGCCTTCTGCATCATATGAGTCATCATGCTGCCCCAAACAACAATAAAATAAGATCTGGTTGCCCCAGAGGTGAACTGGCCCTTTAAGTAAAGGTCTGCTTTAAGTTCATTTCTTGTTTCCTGTATTTTGAGTTCTGCTCTTGGGTCTTACAGTGACTGGATTTGAGTCCTTTCCATAGCAAATAGAGTGCACACGATTTTTGGGCTTTTATGCTTTTATTGATAGTGATAGACAGTTACAGGCTGACAGGAAATGGGGGAGAGAGATGGGGACTAGGCCGTAGGGATCGGGACTCGAACTCGCGACACGCTGTCAGACCTCACTGAGCCTTGTTGCCTGGACTGCTGCCCAGGCCAGTGCACATGACATTGACATTAAAGGAGTAGTTCACCCCCAAAATTACTTTTTTTCTATTGATTACTCACACCATGGAGACTTGAGTTCAATAATATTTTTTGTTTTTTTGACACATTCCTGAGACAATAATTTGATTACAATAATTTTACCCCCATTGATTCCGGATGGGGACCCGAATGCATTTGGGTCCCTATCCGGAATCAATGGAAGTAAATTTACTATAATCATCAAATTTGTGTCTTAGGAATGCGACCACATACCAAAAAATGATATTTGAACAGAGGGTCTTCATGGGGTGAATAATCAATAGAAAAAAGTCATTTTGGGGGTGAACTCCTCCTTTAAATAGAAAATGTTACAAATGTGCTTTTGACATCCATAAACATCTTTGTTGGCAACACAACCATTTCCCATATTTCCCTTTTCAAAAAGGGATCTTGTCACGGTCGGCTCCTCAGGACTGTGGACTTTGTGTTGGTTTTTGGACTTTTACTTGTGTACCATTCTGTATTAAGGTCGTTGCACACCGCTGCGTTTTTTCAGCCGAATATAGCAGTGTTTCTCAACCTTTTTTCTGCATGGGCACACTTTTCATGTCCCACACTGCCGATTCATGTACTCAGCTCCAGACCAGAGAAACAGTCCACTCTGAGAGTGGTCGGGGTCTATGGTCTGGAACCAGATAGATTGTTGTTTCTAGTTTATTCTTACTCTGTTGTAATGAATATGTTTCAGTTTGCAATACTTGTTCTGAGGCAATGTGGCCTTCTTCTTCCTTCTAGTTAGTGTTTTATATTTTCAGTTGTGTTCCTTTTACTCTGTAGTTATGTTTCATTCCCAGTTCCCTTGTTGGGTTTTGCTTTACTTGCCTGTATCTTATTTTGTAGTAATAGTCCTTGTGTTTCCTGTCTTTGCCTAGTATTTGTTTCCCTTCTTGTCTCGCTTCTCTGTGATTGTTAGTTTCCTCCACCTGTGTCCACTTAGTCCCCCAGCCTATCCCAGTGTTGATTGTTTGTCTGAGTTCACCTGTGCCTAGTTAGTTCCTGTCTATATATATGCCCCAGTGTGATCAGTTTCTTTTTTTTTTTGTCAGATCTTTGCTTCATGTCAGTGTTTTATGAACTGTGATTTGGCTGCAAGCTATTCTGTATTATAAGTCCTTGTTTTGCCTGCCCCATTTTATGGGAAGTTTAAGTTGGAGATTAAACCGCCTGAATTGACATCCTTGCCTGTTGTGTCGTACAGCATTTGGGTCCTCTGAACCCTAACAGATCTCTGATAATGAAATCAAAGAAGGAGACCTGCACACTGTAAAGAACTTGCAAAAAAGAAAAGTGGCTTTATTTCGACGTTTCGGTCATTTAGACCTTCATCAGGACAGACAACATTGTCTGGGTCCCCTTTGATTCTATTATCAGAGATCACTTTTTGATATATGTATTTTTGTCCTACGTACCTGTCAACCAATTTGAGGTGTGCATCAGCCTTTTCTTAAAAGGATCCCTGACTAATACGACAAATATGCCTTAATACATTATAATTGTCCTCTATAACTACAATGTAAAATTAAAAACACCCTAAATATTTTATTTCTTCTAGAAATAGCTAATCTTTCACTCAATAGGGGAAATACCTGTCCCAAGTTGATGATGTCATAAATGTCATGTGTGATCTATCCCTATGGAATTTATGGCATGCATGTGCAAAAAACACATTTGAAATATTGATTTGATGCTCATTAACCATAGGAAGTATTGAGTTTGTTTTTATTTGCACATGCATGCCATAAATTCCATAGGGATAGATCACACATGACATTTCTGACATCAACTTGCGACGGGCATTTCCCCTGTTGAGTGAAAGATTAGCTATTTCTAGAAGAAATACAATATTTAAGGTATTTTTTATTTTACAATGTAGTTATAGAGGACAATTATAATGTATTAAGGCATATTTGTTGTATTAGCCAGGGATCCCTTTAAAGTCAATATTTCCTTTTTGAAATATCGTAAACATTTGTGACAGATCTTTGAACATATATATTTTTTAAAGCGAACATTTTTAACTTGCCTGGAACAAAATCTTTTGAGACATGACCAAATACATCATACAATCATTTTGGGGGTCTGATATTTAGCAATGTAGGTTTTTCAAACTGTAGACACTTTTAGAATCGGTCGACTCTCAGGCGCTAGGGTGACCAGATGTCCCCCTTTGCGTGGGACAGTCCCACATTTCCATGACTTTTCAGGCGTCCCACATTGAGACTGGCAGGCTCCAGTAATAATAATGCGCAGGTGTTCATAGGCGCTTCCCTTATGGGATGATAATCGTTATTATCGTTTATCATAAAAAACAATAATCGTATAGCAGATGTCCTCTGTCATACACTACTAGGATGAATTGGCTTTTTTTGAGCTGCAGATTCAATAGCACTTAAACCCTCTATACTTGATAAAACGGATCTGTGAAGAGTGAATTTGCTACTCACCACTCAGGCTACACTAATCGATTCCCCCAAAATAGCCCATAATGCAACGAAGAAGTACTCTCGAAGAAGTATGAATGTATTGGCATCAAAATATGTAGTACAAAAGTATCACATTTGTTCACAATTTGTGTATCTACAAGTGATGTGACATGATGTGAGCTTGTACTTGTACTATACTGTAACTAAAGCTGGAGTAGAATGTACAATATTTTAACTTCTTTGAGTGGAGTGGAAGTATATAGCCTATGAAGTGTCAAAATAAATACTGTTAAAGTAATAGGGCTAGGGTTTGCACTTAAAGAATGCATTTGAGTAAATGCATTTACAGTAGCTACTTTTTCACCACTGTAGGACGGTTTCATCTGAGAACTACTTAAACACTACCATGTGTTTTAAAAGTTCTTCTCCCGTATTGAACTACGTCATAATTTGAAGTAGACCTATTTCTCATTTCGTTTTCCTCAAACAATTCCTAATCAAGAATCGCCCGACACCAAACCTCCAAACTGCCGGTCAACCTGAGGTAAAGATCAGGAGGCTTCTCTGCGAGTCTCAGTGTCTAAAAGCTGATTTATCCACTTAAACCCCATATGGTTGAGCGGAGTCATACTAGAGTCTTCTCTGTTTTCTGTTATTTTGGGGGAAAGCTTTCAACAAGCTCACATCGCAACGCGTCGTCCATTTTCAGCCAAAGCTTTCCCCACAACACGGATGCTGGGGTTTAAGTGGTTATACTCAGCCTTACTCGCTGGCGGAAAATAGCAAATCTAGAAGCGCAAGCTTGTACATCTGCTGTGTTTTCGGCGAGCGACATGGCTCAGGCTTAACGAGGAGCCTGACGAGGATCTAACGAAAGCCGGTTTTCCACAGGCCCAACTCCACACCACTCCACACCACACCGCCCACTTGTGTCAGGTTTTCCACTACAAGGAACTGGGTAGAGTGGTGTGAAAGTGGTACTTAACGGGGTACTAAAACAGCTCCACTCTCGAGTGGACCCGGCCTGGGCTAAGTGAGGCCAAATCAGTGACGTATACACGCTGCTGATACTGATTGGTCAGTCTCACGGCTAAGCTGTGTCTTTCAACACAACAACTTGAGACAGATTTTAGTATGCAGTCACGGCTGCAAATCAAATATAAAGGCAAATCCTGTTTGTTTTATATATCTGTTTATAAAGAGGTCGATTAGGCAGAATTGTGTTCTCCAACCCTGCAGTTGAGATACCACGAAGCACCAAGAACATATTAACCAACACAAACAGTGGACATAGGCTATATATCTATCGCCGCGAGTCGCAATAATCAACGGCCAATGCGTCGGCAATCCGTTATTTTATATAGATCTCAGTGAGATGTCTCCTGTTTGTATTTGTAACTGCAGGTGTTGAATGGGGAAAAGAATCTACAGTTGCCTACATGTACTGTACTGTAGCTTAGCATGTATGCTAGCACAACTAGCCTCTGCTCTTCTTTGTGTAATTTGGCCAATAAAGTTATTATTTGACTATGTTCACCCCGACGTTAGTCGTCGCTATAGTTGTAAAGACTCGATGAAGACCTGTGTGAGTGTGTGGCATCAACATTGTCCACCCACAGTACATGACTGTACTGTAGCTGCGTTAGCATGTATGCTAGGCTAGCGCAACTAGCCTCTATATACTTCTTTGTGTAATTTGGCCGATAAAGTTATTATTTGACTATGTTCACCCCGACGTTAGTCGTCGCTATAGTTGTAAAGACTCGATGAAGACCTGTGTGAGTGTGTGGCATCTAAAACATTGTGGGGTACTTAGGGTTGCCACCTTTCAGAAATTGAAATAAGGAACACCTCTTCCGGGCACGTGGTGCGTGCGTTCCGTGCGCGTGGCACAGCCGCCGGCCGGCGAAAAAATGCAGTCCCAAACCCATGAAATGCATAGAATAGTTATAGCTATAACACACAACATGGTATAACCTATATTGTTTTGCAGTTTGAAGTGGCCAATTGTTTCTAAAATATGAATAAGTTAATTTTGTATGAAATAAAGCAATGTATGAATGATTTGAACCTGGCTCTTGGGTCACTTGGTGGTCAGTAAAGAGAAGGTAGTCAATAAACCATTAAGTCATATACTTAAAGTTTAAAGTGCTTTATTAGCAACGAAGATTAAACATTTTTTACTTTAGGCTGAATAGGCTTCACTAGCCTGAACCTGAGCATAGCCTAGTTTAAAGTGCTTTATTAGCAATGAACATTGAAGATTTTTACTTTAGGCTGAATAGGCTTCACTAGCCTAAACCTGAGCATAGCCTATTTTATGAACATTGAACATTTTTACTTTAGGCTGAATAGGCTTCACTAGCCTAAACCTGAGCATAGCCTATTTTATAAAGTGTCTACTGTCTACAATCTACTGTCTTGACACTCGAACCAAAATTGTTCTATAAATCATAATCTACAAATTGGAAGTGAAAAATAAACTTTAACACAAATTTTAAAAAATGAAAACCAAAAATGACATGTACACGGAACCCCACTATAGGCAGAGCGTAGAGCGCACCACAGCCGCAGCGACTGCGAGCCGCCTCACAGAAGGTCCTTCGTGCCTCTCCCTCTTTTTGCTGTCTTTTCCTGTGTTTTATTTCATTCATTATTGTTAAATTCTGTGTTGAGGTTTGTGTGACAGACCTTTATGGGGCATTTGGTTAAACACGGAACAAACCGCGTTCCGTATTGGTTCAATACGGAACGCATCTTTTAATTGTCCAATACGGAACGATTCCGTATTATACGGAACGGGTGGCAACCCTAGGGGTACTGTAGTGGAAAACCTACATATAAAAATGCAGTGCGGTAACGAGGCTCCTGAGGAGCTGTTAACTGGAACTCTGCGCGCCACGAGGAACCGCGGGGTCGCGGGGGTCGCCGTCATCACTCCCGAGTCCAGATGTGGTCGACCTTGATGTCCCGCTCGCAGAAACCTGCGTCATATGTGTTTGGCGCGTGCAGCTGGGCTTCCTGTTTGTGTTCAATATCAGCAGCGCAAGATAATCACTGGTGTCTCTTCTACTTTCCCCGCAGGCCCCGTGAAAGCAGTCAGGACACAAAACCCAAGCCCCTAGGTCTGGAACTAGGCCCAGCGTGCGTGCGCGTGTATGTGTGTGCGAATGTGTGTGCATGTATATGTTTGTGTGCATATGCTGGGTGGTTCCCCCTGTGCCTTTGAGTTTACGGTTGCGTGGCCTTGAGTCTTCGTGAGTGTCTGTGGGTGTGCGTGTGTGCGTGCGTGTGTGTGTGTGTGTGTGTGTGTGTGTGTGTGTGTGCGTGCGCTGTGAGAGGATGAGGGCTGTTATTGGCCTGCTGTTCCTCCTAGCCGTGACAGCGGCCGGAGCGCTGCGGTTCAGCCGGGACTCTCCGGACGACCCCGGAGCGAAGGGCACCTCCTCCTCCTCCTTCTCCTCCTCCTTCTCCTCCTCCCTCTTGGCCAACGCCTCCTCCTCCTCTTCGCCTCCCCTCCCGCCGCCAGGGGGCGGCGACGCGGCGGAGGGACGCCCGCCCATGTGCATCAAGCGCACGGAGATCCAGATGGCCTTCAAGTACGTGAACACGGTGGTGTCGTGCTTGATCTTTGTGGTGGGCATCATCGGGAACTCCACACTGCTGAGGATCATCTACAAGAACAAGTGCATGAGGAACGGCCCCAACGTGCTGATAGGCAGCCTGGCCCTGGGCGACCTGCTCTACATCCTCATCGCCATCCCCATCAACGTGTACAAGGTAAGCAATACTGTTTTACCCATTCTAATCGCCTTCCCCATCAACGTGTACAAGGTAAACAATACTGTTTTACCCATTCTAATCGCCTTCCCCATCAACGTGTACAAGGTAAACAATACTGTTTTACCCATTCTAATCGCCTTCCCCATCAACGTGTACAAGGTAAACAATACTGTTTTACCCATTCTAATCGCCTTCCCCATCAACATGCATAGGTAAAAATACTGCGAAAAACAGTATTACCCAAACAGTGGGTCAACTCTGGAGTCTCTGGACCCATTTTTGTTTTTCGTTTCCTACATTCAAAAGATTAAAAGTAGTGGAAAGAGACGGTGTGAAGAGACACGTTGTGAGCTTGTAGACCAGCTATTTTCACTAGTTTGGGTCCTGGCAAATGTCTAATTTCTCTTTTGGTTCACGATCTAATACGTTGGAGAACCACAGCTTTAAAACACATTCACTCATGCACGCACGCACGCACGCACGCACGCACACACACGGCACACACACGCACGCACGCACGCACGCACGCACACACACACACACACACACACATTAATAACATGCCGACATCTGGTTTGTTGCAATGCTAAACGAGGCAAACTGTTGGTTTTGATTCTTTTTAGGTGTGTTTCTGGTAAGTATTAATAATGCACCCACGAAGACACTTAACCACTTTAAACCTACTGGTGTTCCTATTGTGTTCAAGATTTTCCACACATCTTTTTTTTACAGTTATTTAGCAAAATAGCACATTTACACGCTCACACCGTGAGATGAGATCAAATCTGCTATCCACAGGTTTCACCCCACGCGACACGGTTTGTACGACAAAGTATAAAATAGGGCTTAAGACTTAAAACCCATAATATCCCACTTAAGACGTAAGTGGTAATTAGTGTAAAAAGTAATTGGTGGCGTGTAAAAGTGGTAAAAAGAAGTCTAAGTGGAATGTAATTCATTTATAATTTAACTGCTGCCAGTTACATTCCATTTATTCTAACCAGTGTGTCTCTCTTTGGCTTTAGTGCTGACTGCATCTCTCCCATTAGCTGGGGTTTTGTTTATGAAACATGCAGTATGGTTTTGCTATGCTTTTATTCATGAGAGGGTTAACCTTTTCAGTCCAGGTGCACACAGACAAACTTGTGCTCCGTTGCACGGCCGGAAACGGCAGAGAATAGCTGACCTACAAGCTCACAACGAGTGATGTCCGGAATTCTAAAGTTAAAGTACAATAGGCATCTTACTACTTAAAGCTATACTGTGTAAGATTCTCAACTAGTGGTCAGTAGCCCTATAGCAAACCGCGGTCGCGTTCGCGTCTTTCGCCCGTTTTTCGTACCTTCACACCCCCGCGTCTGCCTCCACAACGCCGAGAGCTATCTTTGGAGGGGTCCCTGGTTCCTGTGCGTTCAGGCATTCCGGAGAAACGGACTACTTCACCCTGCCTGGTAGGCGAGATTACCTTTTGAGTAAAGAGACACACGGGCGACTACAAATATGGCGACCCCACTTCAAGATGCGCTGTGATTGGCCGGTAGTGTACCATGTGTGCATGATCGGCGATGTGATTGGGCAACGTATACACAACGTATACAGATGATGCAGATTACGTCAATTTTGCGCGAAATCCGGTCCACGGCCAGGATCATAGAAAACATATAAAGCGAAGGCTTCAGAAGCTGAAAATAACGGAGTGGGTGTTCTAAAACTTTAGCGATTTAACAGTTAGGACAATTTTAAGATTTGTTTTATAAAAAAAGTTACATGGTACAACTTTAAAGTACCAAAAGTGGAAATTACTCATTATGCAGAATGTCCCATTTCACAAGCTTTCAAATGTATAAAATATCTTTGAAAATGGCAGATCTACAAGCTCACAATGCGTCGCATCGCAAGTCTTCGCGACACATTGTGAGCTTGTAGATCACATTGTGATCTCGTAGTTATAGGCTATTCTCGGCGAGTAACACCACCGTGCGGCGGAATATACATCAAGAGAATCCTGATTGATGTGACGAGTAAACCATTTTGACATGCTGGTTTCTAAAAAGCAGTCACAGACAAATCACATTAGAATTAAGCTTTAAACTTAGAAACATTCATCCTCGCTTACATTTTTCATGCTGACCACAGATATCTGATTTTCATTCAGACTAACGGGAAATGCCCAATTTTTTCATTTTTGCAAATGAAAATTTGACCTCAGAGATGTAACATTTTGGTATGCCAGGTATGCAACATGTCAGGAATGAAACATTGCATTAGTTCATGCTGATCCCGGGAGTTATATGCGCTGTAATCAGCTGTCAGTCTGCTGTCAGTCTGCTGATTGTTCAATCAGCCACGCTTTCCCACACCAATCACAGCTCATTCCCACGCCAAGGGGTTTCACAGTGTGGCTTCCCGCTCGCAACAAGACGGTACATTTTAACGTGGCTCCGACCTACACTGCATCTCTGCTATTCAGTTGCTGCCACATACCTGTACACTGCTGCTGCTGGCAAAGCTTGTCTTCACCACCCCAGCCCAGCCTCCACCTTTTAGTTCTTGCAAGGCTCATAGGTTGAACTGAATGCTGTTAAACTGCAATTCGAGTTAGCATGACTTAAGTCAAACTGATTAAATGTCTTTCTATGTGGCTGCTCTTGTACGTAAGAGAGGTTTTGTATCCACAAGTTTCCAACGCCCCATAGTGCATTGCGCAGACGCTGTACCGAGCTTCCGGCGCCGCAGCCGAGTGTGATTTACAAGCTCACAACAGGCTGCATCTGCGACGCGACGTGAGCTTGTATGTCTGCTGTTAAACCGGAAGTGTGGTCCAAATAATCTCCAGTCGCCTCCAGCAAACTCCCGCGGAAAGAGGTGGATAGATTAAGTGTTGCGGTGGGTCACAATGCTAAAATGTTTTGTAATAGTGACGTAACAGTTTGTAGATCAGCTGAACGCTTAATTGCTTAACATACATGTTTGGTTGTAAACTAAAACTTCTATAACAGCAAACTACAGTACCACAACCTTATGTAGTGCAATATGCCGGTGTATTGTTAATGACTTTGTCCTTAAAGGAGTAGTTCACCCCCAAAATGACTGTTTTTCTATTGATTAGTCACGCCATGGAGACTAGAGTTCAATAATATTTTTAGTTTTTTGTCACATTCCTAAGACAAAAATGTGATAACAATAAATTTACCCCCATTGATTCCGGATGGGGACCCGTTTCGAAACGGGTCCCCATCCGGAATCAATGGGGGTAGATTTACTCAAATCAAATTTTTGTCTTAGGAATGTGACAAAAAACTAAAAATATTATTGAACTCTAGTCTCCATGGCGTGACTAATCAATAGAAAAAAAAGTCATTTTGGGGGTGAACTACTCCTTTAAGATGAACTGACTTCACTGTTGGGTGTTGAAGACCATACTTGTGTTTAGGCCATACTGTTTCTCTAAGTGGTCCGGGGACCTCCAGGGGTCATTGTGGGCCTTACAAGGGGTTCCTCAGAAAAATAGTTTAATATTGCATATAAAATCACTTTAACCACTTTAACACTATTTTATCTGATCATACCTCTTATTTCCCTGATGCAGCTGCTAGCAGAGGACTGGCCCTTCGGTGTTTACATCTGCAAGCTCTTCCCGTTCATCCAGAAAGCCTCGGTGGGAATCACCGTCCTCAGCCTGTGTGCTCTGAGCATCGACCGGTCAGTGGAACCCCGTTCACTCTTGTCTACACACTAACGCACGTGCAACGCACAAGCAACTGACATAATGTCACCACTACAAGCTAGATATTAACCAATTAACCCATTAAGACCAGGAAAGCCTATACGTTGATATACCATTAAAAGCGGGATAGCATCTGTATGTATATAGCAACATAATTATTTTATTTATTTTTTAAAACAAATGCAAGTTTTTCTGAAAACTTAGGTTTAGAATTTTATTGAAGGCGTTTTTAAAATCGTACTCAGCTCTAAATGGGCTGAAACTTGAAACCAGGAAAGCGTCTGTGGCATTTTAGATTTGAACTTTAGCTATTCAAAAATAGCAGATCTAAAAAAAAAAAAAACAAGTCGCTCCGTGTCGTGCTGCAAGCTTGTATTGTATTTTTGAAGAATCTTGATGTTTTTTGAGTGGTGCAAACCGCTCCTATAAGTGGCTGTGCGTGTGTCTGTAGCCTTTTTCCTCAGCGTCTTGCCATAGTAAAATGTGTGTACGTAGCATCATGTTTGTCTAGTGATGTCATATGTCGTATGTCTGTAGCCTTTTTCCTCAGCGTTTTGCCATAGCAAAACGTGTGTGTGTAGCATAGCCTGTACATCCTAGACTTAAATCCTAGTCTGAAGATGTTATGCAAGCACGACCACCGCTCACTTCACATGGGGTGTGATTTTTTATTTACTGTGAGAATGCATGTATGTCTCTGTGTACGCCTGTTTGCCTACATCACTGTGTGTGCTTGTGCATGCGTGCGCGTGTGCAGCTACCACGCGGTGACGTCGTGGAGCAGGGTGAAGGGCATGGGCATCCCCCTGTGGAAGGCGGTGGAGGTGACCTCCATATGGCTGCTGGCCGTGCTGCTGGCCGTGCCCGAGGCGCTGGCCTTCGACATGACCGAGATGTCCTACAGGAGCACCAAGCTGCGCGTCTGCATGCTGCCGCCCGAGCAGAGCACCCGCTTCCTGCAGGTAGGAACGCAGCAGCACGCGAGGTCGCTTCTCAAACATGGCATTTAAAGGTGTTTCAACTGGTCTACCAAATGAGATATCGGCATATTTACAGTAAGTGATATCTAACTATAAATTAGGGAAACCTATGTCTGTCTGTCTGTCCGTCCGTCCGTCCGTCCGTCCGTCCGACTGTGAGTCCTCGCTTACGTCATCCAATGGGAAAACCCTTGATAAAAAACACAAGTTGACGTCATTCAATGGGAAAACCCTTGGAAAGACACAGAATGAGCCCTGTTGACGTCATCATCACCATCAATAAGTGCAACCTGATATGAACGTAAAGGGTGATGTCATAATATTGAGGCCTAGGTCTACTATATATATATCTTAGCTCTGGTCCAGAGCCGTCGCTAAATTAATAGACCGGGATTTCTCAGCCCCTACGAGCGCTCAACTTGAATCAAAATAAACTAAACTACTTCACTACTCACCAAACCAAAGGCAGTTAAAAAAAGTTACCTTAAAAGCATATACCGTAAAGCACATTGTTATTTCATAAATCTCTTCACTATGGACATCGCTGCGTGGCTCCTTGGTATCCCTGAGAAGTCAGAGCAGTGACAAAGAGCAGAGTTTCCGGTCAGTAGTTTGAGGATCATTATGCCTGTGAAACAACTCTTTGGACTGTGTCCAACACCCTAACATGTAGACATGGGGTCAATGGGTGCATAATAACAAAGAATTTACTTGAGTACTGTGCTCAAGTGGGTGTTTTTTATTTTTTAATCTCCAAATTAAATACAGCAATGCATTGACTTGTGCTTGTGAATACTTAAGTATTTTAAAAGCTAATAACTCAGTTATTTAGCTCAAATGTGTATGAGCAACCTTCACTTGAGTAGTTGAGTAATATTAGACCAGGAGTATAGACAGTAATGTATACTTTGACTCAAGTACAGGGGATGAACTTTATCCACCACTGTGGTGTCTTTTCTTATCCAAGTATCGCCAGGGTGGAACTATAGTGAATCCAAAAGATGCCTGCTTTACATTTGACATGTCTGCTTTTCATAAGATCACACAATTGAATTACATTCAAATAAGGTGATGTTAGTGTTCTTCTTGCTGAACGGCAGACTTCCCAAAAGGATTCATATGTGCACAGCAGACTTCTGCTTTGACTTTAGGCCCTCCAGTGGATTTATAAACTAGGAACACACCATAGGAATGTACGATACCATCCTTGTGTTAGTAAATAAAAGCGAATGTTGAGAGTTTGGTGAATTTCTCAAGAAATATAGCTGTCTAGCTGGATTTCATTGCATGCTTCCGATCGCGAACGAGCTCAAAGTGAGAGCACATGGCGAAATGGAGTGATTGAAAACCAAGTTAATTTCCTTTTCTGTTTTTCGTTTAAGTCTCCCGGGCTGATGACAGAACCAACGTATTGAAATTAAACTTTTCCATCGAGTGGCGGCACATTTTCTGAGCTGAAAACATAGTTGTGAAACCACAGCCAGGAAGAACCAATTCTCTCAAATCTGTGTCTTGAGTAAATCCACATGTACACTCCACATTTTCTTAGCAGGCGTCTTTATTTTTCTCACCCCCATAGTTCTACCAGGACGTGAAGGACTGGTGGCTGTTTGGCTTCTATTTCTGCCTGCCGCTGGCCTGCACTGGCGTCTTCTACACGCTCATGTCCTGTGAAATGCTCAGCCGCAAGAAGGGCATGCGCATCGCACTCAACGACCATATGAAACAGGTACGTAGACATTAACGCTGGCACAAACCTCTTGTCTCCGTATTTTCTTATTTATTTTTTGCCCTACTTGATCGGCGATCGTATCACAGCATCACACAAAATTAGCTCGAAAGCTGTTTTGAACAAAATTCCTCAAATCATCATGAATATAGTGTGCAATTGCCGTGAAACATTCCACACACATTTCCCACTATAGGCCAAGGAAGAAATGCCACCCTTTTCACATTGACCTATTATAGCGCCACCAGGAGGCCACAATAACATACCTGACATGGCAGGGACCTAGAGAAAATCTAATTAATTCTGCCGGAAAATGTCAGAAATTACACTTCCGGGTTTGAAATCACTGCATTTTTAGCGTTTAGCCGTTGACCTTAAGTCGATGCTTCATATCCATATGAGTAAAATCGCCGAGGTGGTTTGTTTATTTTTGGAACACAGTTCTTATATGAGGTGATCTAAGATTTCCTTATGGGGATATCAACACACGCTAGAGCACCTTCTAACGGCAGTAGTCTCACGTGGCCAGACTGTTGACTCCTGCGATGTGCAAATGCTCCCGTCATACAGTCTGGGGTAACGTAAGAAGAATGATGAGCACCCGGTTAAAGCGGACTTCCGTTTCTGTCTCACATCACGCAGCAGATTTATCCTAATATAAATAAAAATCATCTAAGCATATTTAGCTTGCTGCTTAGCAGAATTTACATTTTAAAATATATTGTCTTGAATGGAAATGCCAGCTTCCATTATTCAGGAGCTGTAGTTCCAGACTCTATATACTGTAGCATTCGGAGATTGTGGAATAGTTGTCTGGCTACGCGAGACTATAGTGGCAGTGACATCATATGTCAATGGTCTATTGCTATTATCTTGTCATGTTGCCTTGTTAGCACACAAAACAGGCCTAGCTAGGCCTCACCAACATTTTGCTGCTTGTAAGCAAGTAAGACAAATAAAACCCTTCTTTATTGTTGATTGTCTCTTTTCACTTGTGTCTGCAGAGGAGGGAGGTTGCTAAGACGGTGTTTTGCCTGGTGTTGATATTTGCACTGTGCTGGTTGCCTCTTCATCTCAGTCGTATTCTGAGGAAGACTATTTACGATCCGCATGACCCCAACCGCTGTGAACTGCTCAGGTAGGCACCCACAGACAGACACGCACACACACGCACACACGCACGGTCGCACACACACACACACACACACACACACACACACACACACACACACACACACACACACACACACACACACACACACACACACACACACGTGGCACTCACTCAACATCAGCAATCTCAAGCAAAACCATCTCCCTGCATTGTTAATGCAGTATAACAGGGGTCTTCAACGTTTTGCAGACCCCTTAGCTGAGTGAGAGATGAGACATATTGCATTCATGTTAAATGTGTGTTTTCAGAAATGTAACCACATATACTCTCAATACTTTGCAAACTTGACCTTTGGCTTGGTACTTGGTCTGCTCTTTTTTCCCTCTACACCAAACCTCTTCACCGAAAATAGACGATCTAATGGTATTTTCAGCAAATGTTCCCCGGGGATGCGAGTGTTCAAGTGGTTAAAATAAAATAGAAAATAAAGTCCCTATCAAACAAAGATGTGGCACCCCTCCCCTCCTGCAGTGTTTCTGAGGACCCCCTACGGGTCCTGGATCCCCTAGGGGTCCCCAAATTATTTTGGGGGTCCCCAGTTGATTAACTTAATATACAACATTGTTTTCTCACTCAACAGTAAACAAACCAACATGAAGTTTAATTTCTAAAGTGACAGTTTAAGGACTTTTTAATACCTCTAGTCTAAAAAGACAAATTAAACATTGGCCAAATTGTCAAATATTAGAGGCAGAAGGGTGTTGTGAGCATGTAGATCGTCTATTTTCACAATAGAACCGCGTTATACAAAATGGAATGCCTCAACTCTTAGTGCTCGTCAGGGTGGGGGGTCCCCAGTTGAAATATGATTATTTTGGGGGCCGTGGCCTGAAAAGGTTGAGAACCACTTCCTTACAGTACAGACATGCAGGAACACACACACACACACACACACACACACACACACACACACACACACACACACACACACACACACACACACGTACTGTATCTCCCCTGATGTCACGTTAGGGTCATGAGAAGTCATTGTTCTCTGCTCTCGCATCCTGTTGACCTGACGGTGAACTTTGACCCCCCTCTCTTCAGCTTCCTGTTAGTCATGGATTACATCGGCATCAACATGGCGTCCCTGAACTCCTGCATCAACCCCATCGCTCTCTACTTTGTCAGCCAGAAGTTTAAGAACTGCTTCCAGGTCAGACAGTGCACGCACACACGCATGCAAACACACGTGCATGCAGGCGCCTCTCCCACACACACTCCCTACAGTTCCCCCTGTGATGCCAGGGGGAACAAATCCCCTTTATGCTCATATATGGAGATATAGAGATCCCTGTGATGCCAGGGGAACAAATCCCTTTTATGCCCATTCATGGAGATCCCTGATGTCCACACGCCTGATGTCCACATCCCTATATCTGTGTTGTCAAGGGAACAACTCCTTGTTATCCTCGCACTTTAGGGTGAGGTCGCTTGTCGCCCTGAGGCGTCTTAGTAGTATACTTTGTCCTGCAACCGTGTCATGCATTGCGACGCATTGTGAGCTTGCCGACCGAATTGCGTTACAACGACATGCCCAAAATAGAGATTATGAATAGATTCTTGTATTAATTTAGAACACATTGGTTTGATGACCTGAATTGATGAGTGTTCTGTGGATTCTGTGTTCTGCAGTCGTGCCTGTGCTGCTGGTGTTACAGAACGTCTCCCATCGATGAGAGAGGCTCTGGCGTCCGCTGGAAGGGCTCCTGTCATGGAAACGGACTGGACCGTACCAACTCACGATCCAGCCAGAAATACAGCTCCACATAGACACGCACGCAACACACACACACACACACACACACACACACACACACACACACACACACACACACATACACACACACACACACACACACACACACACACACACACCTCGACAAAGCCTTTATTATAAATCAGACGTTGAGAAAGCAATCTTCACTGCCACAGACTGTGCATCAGACTGTTCACCACTGTGCTAGCTAGCAGCAAAAAAGACCAGCCAAGACGATGACCTGCTTATATACCACTGTTAAAAGAAAAGCAAGAAGTACAGACTTGTAAGGTGGTGGAAGACGAGGGAGACAAAAGAAAAGATTGGAAGAAAACATCAGAGAATGAACTCCCTTGAAACTCATTGAGGCAATGAGCCTGGGCCATCACTGTTGGAGGAAGTGTAGAATTTCCCTAACCAAACAGAGTGCAGAGAACGTCGCACCGAATGTGTTGACGTCATGACGCAGCAGCGTTCTCTGCGCTGAGCAGAGGAGCAGAGGGGGGTGGGGGGAGGAGAACACATGCTATTGGCCAGAGACTCGCGGAGAGATTCGCCGCGCCCGCCCATCTGCCTACACAAACTGGTCCACGTTAGTTCAGTTAGTGTGGATTAGAATAGTGTTAGTCAATGAGGAAAGATGGCAAACGCGACTGTCGGGACAATGCTACGCACCCAGCACAACCAATGTGCTAACTGGCAGAACCGCCTTGTTAGCAGAATCGCCATGCTAGCTAGCAGAACCACTGTGATAACCGGCAGAACCACTGTACTGGCTAGCTAGCAGAACCACTATGCTAGCTGGCGGAAACACTGTGCTAACTAGCAGAACCGCTATGCCAGTTACGTAGTGCTAACTAGCATAATCGCTGTGCTGGCTTTCCATAGACCCGTACGGAATGAGAAGACAGAGGGAGAGACTCACCATGACAAAACGACTGTGACAAAACCAGAAAGTCCAAAACACAAACCAAAGCATCATTTAACTTTATTTTATTTATTTTTTTCACACCCAAACATATAAGACATCGGACAAACATAAAACATTAGACAAACAAAAGACAAAAAAACGAAACTAAACTACATATAATGCTGCCGAACATCATATATACAAGTAAAGAAGCAGATTTAAAATGTCTTCACTGTTCTATTGTAGAAGTATATCTGAGACATATTATACATAGAACATTCTTTTCAGCAGTAGTGGTAAAGAAAAAATAATAATACTAATACAAAAAAAAAGATAGTGGAAAAACTGTTATTATTTTCCTTTTTTACATTGGCTATAAAGGACAAAGATAAGAAACAATGATATGTAGGTATATAAAAAAAGAAAAAGAAAATAAGAGATAATAAATAAATAAATACAAAAACACAGAGTGGACCTTTTTGTCTTCCCAGTTGTTAGTGTAAAGAACCTGAATTAGTTATTAAATAGAATGTTCTTTTGGTATATTATGTATTAGAACAGCTATGCATCTATGTATATGCATAAATGTCATGGAATAATCATCTAGGCCAATCATATATAATTATTAATCACAAGAAATATTTCTTATTTCTCCTGGTGTTCTTGCCTGATCCACTTCTCCCATCTGACCTCAAAGGCATCCCTTTTCATCCTTAAGTTAGCGGTCATCCTCTCCATTTTGAAAATCTCAGACATAATTTGAAACCATTCTGTTAAAGTAGGAGGTTCCGCTTGTAACCATTTACGGGTAATCGCTTTTTTGGCTTCCAACAAAGGAGCTATAAAATTAATTCATAAAGCCGAATCTTTTCAATTTTCATGCTCACTTCTAGATAAATGAGTCTCTTGAAAAAATATAATTTCGTTTTTCTCCTTTTTCATTTTTGACGTTACCCTACTTCTTTTTATTGGATGATTAAGCCCTTTGACATTTAGTGATACTAGCTTGTAATTGCGATACATGCCCTTTTCTTAACTACTTGTTTGGTGTTGGCAGCACAAAAACGACATGACATGACAAATAAAAGAAAAAAAGAAAAGAAAAAGAAAATGGCTTCCACTATTGTGGTCGCACTGAAACACGCTGACTTCGAAGTCAGTGGATGATAACCCACCACTAGGTGGGGCAGCCGATCCAGGGCAGCACGCACTGTATGTGCGTCCGGTGTTGTGGCTCCCCATCGGAATCTCAATTCAACATTGAGATGAATTGATCCTCCCCAGATATGCGTTATCGCCGCGGATGCGAAATCAAGGAAAGTAGGTGCAAAACAGCGCTAGAGTTGCTCCCCCTACAAACTCCCGTAATGCAGGACCGAGGATAAGAATATCTGCCTTTAACCTTACGGAGCAACAATCATGGAGAGTTGCTGTGAAAATGGCAATCGGTCTTCCTCCTGGCTCAGCAAGCTGTCCTTCTGGAGGTGGAGGTTGTCCCACCGGTGGATTGGCGTCCGCCATCTTGACGGGCTAACCAAATGTATTTTTTAGTTCAACCGCCAACCGCTCGGCTCCACGCTACAATGATAGGAACCTGTGAGTGGCAGGAGGTCGCATCATTTAACTTTTAGCCGAGTCCTCTGTGATACATTTAAGCCTTAAGTAGCGGATGTACTTTTAATCGGTAGCCTACAGTATATATATTTGTTAAAGTGAGTTAATGTTGAATATTTTATCCAGGCTGCAGATGTGTGTATAGGATACATGTCACCTGGAACCTCTTTATTATGTCTAGTCTTTGTACTACCAGTGGCTCTAAAAACAACTACACGATATCAGTGAGAATGTACAAATGCGGGTCCACTTGGCTCCATTTGTACAGTCACAGATACAGACCTGTGTGGGGTCCATTTAGACCCCCTCGAGGAACCCTGAGAGTCCTTGGACCCCACTTTGAGTACCACTCTATACCAAATATGATGCAAATGTTAAAGACCAGCTGAAATGGCTTTCCTCGACCATAATCTTGATGTGTTTCCTTTTGAAACAGAGGCCGGGAGCTTCCTCAGCCAATCAGTTTTGTCCCGTCCCCCTGGGACGATGGAATTTACACTCCTGGCTGAATGTTTGCATTGCGTGTTGTGAACAAGATGTACAGAATCATGTTTTACTACTCGAGGCTGCATGCAACAAAACATTAACAAGCATTACATTGTTGTGCTGCATAGAAAGCCATCTTTGTAAACTATGACATTCTCCACAGAGTAGCACTGCCCTGTAGTCTGTTGCGAGGGAGCTGTTAGTCTGTAAGAGGGATTGACCATTGAGCAATGGCAGGGTTCCCCAATAGGCGCCCCGTGGCCCATCTCCAAATGTGTACGTTCTTTCGCAAAGTAAAGCCCTGCTTCATCACGCAAGGCTGTTGCACAAAAGTAGTGAAAACAGCAGATCTACAAGCACACTAGATCGGCTGTTTTCACTAGTTTTAATCATTTTTAAAATGATAAATGCAAAACGAACGGTTTTGGACATACAAGATTTTCACCCGACAACGACGATATCTGAACTGTCGCTGGAGTAGCGGGAACGCCACCGTCGCCCCAAGTAATGCTGTGGCCCTCGGCTTGGTACCCTAGATATAATTCAGCCCTTGTGGAAAACTAATTGGGGAACCCTGAGCTATGCGATTGACAGCTGTCACGCCTCAATATCATCGGTGGAAATTGATCCGGACATGCCGACGTAATCATACTTTGCTTTGCAGCAATTAAGGTCGGCCTTTTACAGTCTTTTGATGTGAAAGAATTCACAATTTTATTTCAAATTACATTTTTGTCTTCATTATGACCATGTATATATGCTGTGAGTGTGGGGGATTTTTTTTTTCTTTTTTCATTTCAGCTGGTTTTTAAAAGATGCTGGATTCACCATCGTTTGGAGCTTCTTAAAAACTCACAGGGGAGAAAGCTGAAGACAAAATGTGAGTGAGAAAAAAAAAAACAGTCCAGAAGCTCCAGGGGGTGTAGGGTAAATCCAGATCGGGAAGAGGGGGGCAGGGTGGTAGGGTGGGGTAGGGTGGGGTGCGTTCAGTATGACCAACATGCATCCACAGCTGACAATGGAAGCGTGTGTTCAGTGTGTTTTTGCCCCTAACCAGCAGCATCAACGAACTCAAACAGGCAGTGACGGCATCACAGTGAGAGGAAAATGGGCCCCACTGTGCCAGCCGCAGTCATGCGACAGAGTCGATAATCTGTGATCTTTTCTCTCTGGCTTATACACATGAGAGAGAACAAAGTCATGCGGAGGACAGCTGTTTAGCTGTTGTTCGGTCCAGGAGAATTGCTTAGAAAGTTTGTTTTGTGTGGTTTTTTTTTCCAGTGGTGGACACTAACCAAGGACAGTACATTTACTGTTGTACCAAAGTACATTTTTGAGTGTTTTTTTTTTTTTGGTAAACCTATAACCCCAATACATTTCAAAGACAAATATTGTACTCTTAACTCCAGTACATTTATAGGAAGGGGCCCAAACTTACAAAAACTGTGGATTGGCTATTTCTTTTTGGAAAATGTATTTACATTTTTTTTAGGTTGACATTTTTAATATGGATATATTTGATACAATACAAAACATTAAATGTTGTAATTGGTGCTATTGAATCATTTTTTTTTAGGTTGACATTTTTAATATGGATATATTTGATACAATACAAAACAGTAAATGTTGTAATTGGTGCTATTGAATCTAAAAGCATGCGGATTTGGATACCTATAGTATTGTAAAAGCAAGTACCGGAGTATTTTAACTGAAGTTAAGATCTGACTGGGTAAGAACTTGAGCGATATTTGACCAGGTGTACTGGGGTTGGGTACTTTTGTCCACCACCGGAGTTGTCACTGTCCGTCCATGTTGTTCATAATCGTTACCATGACCGCTGTGTATAAAGCTTGCGCTGAGTCGCGTCCAGTTGTCCAGACTGGAAGCACCTCTGTACAAGCTTTCACAAATTGTATTTTTGTAAGAAAATATCTTATGCCAAACGTGTAATTTTAAAATGTACTAATTTGTATCATAAAGTGTTCATATATTGTTTTATTCACCTCTTATCGATGCGTTTTTCTATCTCAGCTGCCTGTATAGCTGCTGTTTTGAGGGCCGTACTTCTTGTTGACTGAAGCAGCAGCTGGTTTAGGAGCGAACTATACAAAGAACGGACCCTGGCTCACTTTCAATGCCTGTTCTCGTTAGCAAGCCTGTTCTCGTTAGCAAGCGCACAAATGGATACCAATGGTCAAAAAGCTCAATAGTGAGTTATGTCTTGCCATAAGTAAGTACATAGCGGTTACCTTATGTAGCCTATTCAAATTATGTAAATAACTAAGTGCTGTCATTTCTTTTTATTCATTTCATAAGTGCAACTCAACATTTAATTGCAAGATTATATCCATGTTTTTTATTTTAATAAATGTATATAAAAGTAAAAGTCTTGCAATTGAAATGATGAGTTGGATTTACTGTAACTCGTAATTATGTTACTTATGGAGGGACTTCCCAACTATGTACTTTTTGACCGTTAGTATCAATTGGATGTTTTGTAATGAGGTTGTCTTGCCTAAACTCACCACTCATAGTTTATTTTGTGGTTAAAAAAATGTGAATAGCGGGGAAATGGTGTTAACAATGGAGTAAAAGTACAAATAATCAACATACACGCTGTTCTTCACTATTATCTCACTTCATACACGACGCAAGGCTTTTTCTTTTTTTTTATCTGACGACTTTTCTAACCCATTTTTTTCACCCAGTGTCAATTGTCTAATGTAATCCTGGGTGCTACTCTCTCTCTGCAAACCTGGGGAGAGCAACGGACTGACCTCATGCTTCCTTCAGTGCATGAGGAGTAAAAAAATAAATAAATAGCTGATCTACAATCTCACACGTTGTGAGCTTGTAGATCTGCTATTTTACCAACGTTTACCTGTGGAACCTATTGTCAAACTAAAATGAATGCCTCAACTCCTACAATTCCAAGTGATTGTCATGGTGGGGGGTCCCCAGTTCAAATATGATTCTTTTGGGGGGTTGTGGCCTGAAAAGGTTGAGAACCACCGGCTTAGACGACAAACACATGTAATGACAGGAGATTTAAAAGCTACTACGTACTCAAATAGTCCACTGGAACCCTACCGCGTTCCTGTTGTGGGGGGCAAACAAACCCAAATGGACCCATAAGGGTCCATTTGGTTTCATTTTACACTCTATAATGTAACTCTCAAGCGTTACATTATTGTTTGACATCTGCATTTACAAGAAGTCTACACAATTAGAGAATGTAGAATTGTTATTTCGATCAACGTTTGCCTGTTATCTCTCCTGTGGTGCCAGATCAATACAACATGGAATTGTGGAGAAAATCTTATCCAACGATAACAAAATATTGTTTTTTGGGGTCTGAGAGACTAAATGTCATCAAATGGTGGTCTGTGGCTCAAATGCTGAATAGATAATGGACCTTGATGTGAAAAAGGTTGAGAATCACTGAACTCCATAAAGGGTTGAAATGGTTAATTGGTTTGTAAACACTATGTATACTGTATTATTATTTCTTAAGGAGTTTTATCGTTTTCTGTATTAACTTTTCAGTGTGTTGGTATTTCCATTTCCTTACCAAATGTGATCTGAGCAACTTTGTGAATAATACTTTCAGAGGGAAGTTTAGTTTATTAATGGTTCTGTTCAGAAGTAGCCTACTTTTAAGGCAAAACTTATATGTGAAGATAGGCCCCACAACAAGCATATCTGTGTAAAATAAGCATATCTTTTGTATTGTACGTATTTGTTGACACTATGCCGTGAATAAATACTATTTTATAAAGTGTGGGTTTTACTCGTTTTGTATTTTTAAATAGAGCCCATTTAGAGCACATAGATTCGGCAGCTATAGAGCACATAGATTCAGCAGCTATAGAGCACATAGATTCAGCAGCTATGCAGCCCCCAATAGAGGGTATGCGCATGCATAAAGTGAATGGCAAATTGAGTGGCAAATCGAGTGGCAAAGTGAGTGGCAAAGTGATTTATTCGTTGTTTAACGTCATTTAATGCAATCAGATAGGACTTTTCTGTGTGGATGTTTGGGCTGTCAAGGCCAGAAAGTAGTTTTTGCCACTCTGTAGGCGTTCCTGCATAACTTCCTGGTAGGATGATGATGTCACGCGCATACCCTCTATTATCTGGTGGAAACTCAAGCCTGGTTCGCGACCAGTTCCATGAAAACACCATGGTTCCAAGAATCTAGAATGGAACCAGTTCCAGAACCCATCTGTTGATGGAAAAGGGCCCCAGGCCTTGTTCCGATTTCCCATCAGCCAATCTCCTTTCCCAGAAGTTAAGAGCCTGATTGGTCTGAGTGGCGTCAACTGTGAGCCTGGTTGGGTGACAGGCTCATGCACACACAGACGTTAACTTGAATGCAGCATTTTATGTTGAAATAATATTGCAGTATCTCCAGTATTTGCTGAATCTTGAATCTATAGCCTACTTGAGTGTGGCATCACTTTACCGAAAATAGCTTGGAGATCGGCTATTTTCACCAATAGTACCCTTTTGGAAATTTCAGCCCCTGCCCCTTTCTCTGCATTTCCCTGTTGGGTGATGAGCTTCTGAGACTATAGACTTGTGTGTAATCAGTGTCATAAGTTATACTGTCAGGTTCTGGACGGTTGCATGCCAGAGTCAAGTGTTACGCTTGTTTTCCGTGTGCTGTGTACCAGTACTCGTTGCGTCCAAGTTAACTGTGTGTCCCTAGCACACAATCTATTCAAACAAGGGTCCACGGCCTGCTGATATATACAGGTATCAAATAATAATAATTAATAATAATTACCCCACGGGGGAAATTCAGTTTCAGCTTAACCCAGCTGAGTGCTGAATGCCCACAAGGAGCACGGGGAGGGGAGAAGTTAAGGGTTAGGTGTCTTGCTCATGGACGCTTCGACACATAGCTGGAGCTGGAATCGTACCTAGGACCTCTTGGACATCCGGAGTCCTAGGCATCATGGACACAAACCATTCAGCTATGGCCGGCCGCCCGATCAGTTTGGCATTCTTGACATGACGATGTCTGGGAAGCACTGAGCTAAGACCTGGGAAGGGAATGGATCAAGACCCAAATAGTTGGGCGCATATAATTTCTTAATTGGATGCATTTATTACGTTATTTTAACATCGCTTTAACTTAAAAGTGTATACGGTAGCACTCTACTCTGAATAATGATTTACTACTGTACAATTTTAACGGACTTTCACCATTTAAATCTAATCAAATAATCAAAGAACAACACACAGTAGAGACATTTGTTTCTTATAATTTGATTTAGAAAAGAGGAATGTGTTTCCTGTTGCAGTTTTTCCTGCATGGGTTGATTCCAGAAGGGTCACCAGGCCGTCTCTTCCCCTCGCCAGAACAGGTCATCCATAGCTGCCAAGTTCGAGTTTTAAACTTAAACAGCAGCCACGCCAGGACAAGGAAGGAATTAGTCCAGTTTAATATGTCCAAACATGAAAGGTTCGTTCAAATTCTCTGGGGATTTTGAAAACGATATATTTTGAAACTTCAGAGTATTACAAATCAGAAAATCCATGATTCCATTTGCAAAATCCGTAGGGGAATTTTTGGCAGCTGCTGAAAGTTTGTCTCATTCACTTACTATTACTATAAAGGAAAAAAATCAAACCTCGGTTCGAAGTGGAGCCGTGAATTTGAGCAGTTCCAGGTCTATGTTTTTGATTGAAGTGATTTGTAATTATAATCAAAATCTACAAAGTATTTACAAAATAAATAACTTTTGAACGGCTCTTTGAAAAGAACGGATCCCAGAGATTCGGCTCACTTCAAAGTGACATAAATCCCATCCAAAAAATCGGCTCACTTCAAAGTGACATAAATCCCATCCAAAAAATCGGCTCACTTCAAAGTGACATAAATCCCATCCAAAAAATCGGCTCACTTCAAAGTGACATAAATCCCATCCAAAAAATCGGCTCACTTCAAAGTGACATAAATCCCATCCAAAGAATTGCGCATGGGCAGATCCTGTTCAAACTCGACTGGACACAGACTCTGGTGAGACAGGACACACATTGCCACTCAGAGGGAGCTCATGTGCTCTGCACACGGCTCCAAAAATAGCCCCAAAGAATCTGCTTTAAGTAGCATGTGAGGGGTGAAACTAGAGGTTTTTAATGATTCTGAATCCAATGCAAGCATTTGTTTTGCATGAAAAACATTCCTTGGGCTAAAAACGGCCAGACAACACTATGGTTTAGTGATGATTCATCACTTTTCAGAGTTTCATTCACTTACACACTATACTATAAAGGAAAAAAATAGCCCCAAATAATCTGCTTTAACTCATTTAATGCCAGCCTATCACCACTAGAGGGCGCCCAGTGGCCAGAGAATAATAGAGATATGCTGGTAATGCATGCCCAAGCCCTGGAGCCATGACTTGCCAGAACACTTTCCTTTGTGCATGTACAGGAAGAGGATGAAGTTAGCTTGAAGTTAGCTATTGGCTACCAAGCATTTTAGATTTCGATTTTCGTCAACTTAGCCATGATTAAACCTTGCACACCTCATGCATGGGAGAAAAAAACAGAGAAAATGAGCTCTAAAGATCCTGGATTGCATTGGAGTGGATGGTAAATATCAGCAAATATCGGCAAATATCGTCCTCTGTAAACAGAGGACAAAAAAAAAAAAATTGAATTTTTTTTTTTTTTTTCAATTTATTTATTTTTATTTTTTTTAAACCCGAACTAGTTCGGGATTGGCACTCTGGGATGCGATAATAAAGCCGAACTAGTTCGGGATAGGCACTTAAGTAGCATGTGAGGGGTGAAACTAGGGGTTTTTAATGATCACTTTTCAGAGTTTCGTGGGGGCTGTTTTTAGCCCAAGGAATGTTTTCATGCAAAACAAATGCTTGCAATGGATGTTATCGTTTATCGTGATAAAAAACACTCACGATAATCGTATCGTGGCAATTTGATTTATCGTGATATCGTCCTCCGTCATGGGATCAATTCACCTTTTATTTGCATATCCGGTACCATTTAAACCCTCTATAATTGGTAAAAGGTACTTATAATATACATACTTGATACAGTCTTTTTTTTCACTCCCTTTCAAATGTCTTTGCCAAAAAATAGCCGATCTACAAGCTCACAACGCGCCGCAACGCGACGCGTTGTGAGCTTGTAGATCTGCTATTTTTTGGCAAATGTTCCGCCCCAGGATAATGGATTTTGATTATCGCGATAATATCGTAAATCACCATTTCTTTGGTCACAATAATCGTGATATGACATTTTCATATCATCCCATCCCTACTCAAAACCTTTTCAGCAAAGCTATGTCTTCTTCAGTATGGAAAGCAGTGGTGAAAAGTAACTACATTGCACTTAAGTGCTGTACTTTTACACATTTTTGACTGGAGTATTTCCAATCTCGGAGGCAACTATTGTACTTTTACTCCATGACAATTATTTGACAATTTTAGTTACTAGTTACTTTGTAGTTTGAGATTATTGTTACAAATCCTGCATTAACCACTTCAGCCTAGCCTCGCGTAGCCAGGCTTACTCATCTGCGAAGAGAAAAGCCTGGTGACAATATCAGGCAGAGACTGTTCAACTTCCGCCGTGAGAATTTCAACGGAAGACTACAACGCATGACGTAACGTCCGTTAAACACAGCACTTCCGCCACTTCCGCTAGAACCAACCGGAAGTCCTATTGTGGCCAGGGTGACTTCAGCCCTATTTAAACTTAGGCTATTTGAAAATAGCAATCTACAAGCTCATGACGCATCTATCGACTATTTTCAAAATACTTTTATACATTTCAAAACTCCTGAAATGGGACATTCTTCATAACGAGTACATTTGCTTTTGGTACTTTAAGTAGCCTACATTTGGAATACTTTAGTATGCCTACTTTAGCTCAAGTGAATTGCAAACGACAAACCCTTCACTTGTAAGGCCACGGTCACACCACACTTTTATTCTACCTACAGTACGTCAGTAGATTCTGCCAGTGTATTTCAATGGGAACGGAGCGGTTTGCTGCCATTTGCAGATTTCAAAAAACTAAAACGCTCCATTCCCATTTAAATGCATTGGCAACATCCACCCTCATGGGTAGAATAAAAGTCCAGTGTGACCGTGCCCTAACAGAGTATTTGTACATTGCTGTATTTATATATTTTTTTTAAAGTAAAACAATATACTGTATAAGTACTCCTCCCACCACTGCTGGATTCCAGGCAGACCTCAGGGTTCTCCTGACAGCAGAGCTCTGAGCACCTTGATGAAACCATCCTCAGATGACTCCAATTTAGTTCGGCAAATTTAAATTAACGTCAATTATGCTTAATGTGATTAGGTCAGCACTTAAAAAAAAGAAGAAAGAAAAAAAGAAATCTCTATATAATCACACATCACTGGTGGAAAACAATAAACCATACTGGTTAAAAGATCATAAAATGAATGATCATAATGACATCACAAAATGATATATATGATATACATCTCTTGAATTGATGACTTGCTTACTTTGACAGAAGGTCAGTTTCATCTGGATTCATATATAACATTGATGCTGTCAGACAGAAAAAAACGTATCTTTAGTTTTTTCCTAAGTGAATATCCAGTATTATGTTTTACTTGTGTAAAAAAAGTACTAGCATAAAAGTAAGTACCAGTGAATGCATTGTTTTCCCTACATTTTGACAATGTTTGGAAATAATCAAGTAAAAGTACCTAAAAATGTACAGTTTCTTTCCACCTACATGTTCAGAATGGACATGCTATGGTTCATCTGGTAAAATAATAATAATTTTCACAATTTTCATTAGAGGACCCTGCCCTGCTGTGGCTGCCAAGCGTGAAGGTGTGCAGCCAGGATCCCACAGCTTAAAGCTCATTACATGAACTCCTCTCCTCTCTGGGTGTGTAGCTGTCAGGTGGAAACCTTCCATGTCCAAAAAAGGAAATGGGGGAAGAAAAAAACAACCTCTGTTTCCAATGTATGCATGTTATTATTTACTTGTTAATACTTTATTGGTTAATAGTTATAGAATCCAGACAGAATCAAACACTTTCACTTTAATTTATGTTAAATAGCTAAAACAATAGCCGATCTATGGTACCATGGTACTATAGACAAATTTCAGTCGCAAGACAAATTTCAGTGTGAACTGACAATAAAGTACTATATCATATTGTACCAGCTCACAAAGCGTGAGCTTGCAGATTGGCTGTTTTTTTGCCACTTGTGTGCAAAGCCCTCGTACGGTGAAGCAGTTTGTGCAAAACCCTTGTACGGTGAAGCAGTTTGTGCAAAACCCTTGTACAATGAAGCAGAGCAAACACTAATTTACACTCGACACTGTGCAAAGAACAGATTTTTAGGCACCATTTCCACTATTCTGACACAATAATGGATAACAATAATCTAATAATAGATTTATTTTGCCCCCATGTAAAGCGTCTTTTGGTACTCAGAAAAGCACTGTATAAATTCGAGATATTATTATCATTGATAAAACCTAACAAGTCAAAATATGGAGATACAAGGTTTTTTTGTCTTGCCAGATTAATCTCCTCTTCTCCCTGGGTGTCCTCTTGGCTCGGTATGAAGTCCCTGGGCCCACATTCCTCTGCTAATAAGGGACATTCTAGTCAGTCTGACAACGTGTCTGAAACAACAAAGGAAGACCGTTCTCCCGACGTCTGTTGGACGCCCTTCTAACGGTGTTATGAGTATGAATGGAAATTACAATCTAATTATTATTACTGGAAAAGGACAAACTGACGAGTTCCGTTAATGCACTGTTTCCCAAACATATGTGGGTCGCGGACACGTTTATGTGTAAATTATTCCTTAATTTTGTGTTTCCTACGTTTTCTTTTGAATTATTCATTTCTAATAATACATAAAAAAATTACAAACTCAATGATTTCTAAGAAAGTCAATGAATTAGAAAACACATGTTTAAGAAGTAGTGAACATAGCCGATCTACAAGCTCACAACGAAGCGCAAAGCTTCAGGTTGTGAGCTTGTAGATCTGCTATTTTCACTAGTTTGGGTCCCAGGGAACCACTGTGTTAATGTGACAAAGTGGAATCCGAGTCTTGTTTTTTTGCAAAAGAGGCAATGTTATTTTATTTCCGCCAATCATTCCTGCATTCCAGGAACATTACTGTACCTGACAAAGGTAAACAACAGAAAGACATTTACAATATAGGTGACTTTGTAGGTAACAAGAAAGCTACAAAGGCCGTTTTAACGTGGAATCATGAATAGCATTTTGTAGAGTAGAGTCTACCCACACTTTTGCAACCTAATAAAAGAAAATGTACAAAAGGTAGAGTGTGTGTCTTTGTGTACAGTATTTTCTGGACTATAAGGTGCACCTGACTATAAGGCGCACTGTCAATGAATGGTCTATTTTCAAACTGTTTTCATATATAAGGTGCACCTGACTATAAGGCGCACATAATAGACGCTACCGTTGCATTATGCATCCAACAGATGGAGCTGTGCTAAAGGGAATGTCAATGTCAATGAATGATCCATATATAAGGCGCACTGGACTATAAGGCGCACTGTAGTTTTTTGAGAAAATTAAAGGCTTTTAAGTGCGCCTTATAGTCCGGAAAATACGGTACTTGTATTACAATATTTGTGAGGGCCAAATGTCCAAAAAAGTATTGTCCTCACAAGAGAAATGATTGTTTTATGTTAAAAAACAAACAATTGTGTAAAAATCAAAGAATTTGGCATTTAGAGCTTAGGTTCAAGGGTTGGGGTCGTTGTTGATTTATACTTAGTTGCACGGCAGTTTTGTGCACCGAAAATATCCGATCTACAAGCTCACAACACGTCACAGCACGACGTGTTGTGTGCTTGCAGATCGGATATTTTCGATGCAAGATACTTTAGGATTAGGGACCCGGAACCCTGATCCTTAGGACTCGAAATGCCATCCTAAAAGGCTGACGTGTATAGTAACACAAACGTTTGTGTGTGTACTGTATGTGCATGCATGTGTGGTGTGTGTGTGTGTGTGTGTGTGTGTGTGTGTGTGTGTGTGTGTGTGTGTGTGTGTGTGCGTGTGCGTGCTCCCAATGTGAGGTCGTCTCTCTTCACTCCATTGGTTGCAGATCTTCCCTCTGTTTAAACTCGTCTACCCGCGCCTAGAAAACAGTAAGACAGTTAACTAGATCAGTGTTTCTCAATCTTTTTTGGCTTGAGTACCCCCTTTCGCTGATTTTGGAATCCAAGTACCCCCTTTACCCGACAACAATATTTTCCCAACTGCAATTAAAACCAACAATGCTAGGGATATATGATAACCCACCTTTTCAAGAATATAACATCAAAACATTTTAAAAGGGAGTGAGAGTTTCAACACTGTGGCCATAACATTTCAGTCCAGTTTTCATGTCAATAACTTACATTCAAACACATACCAGTTGCATACCATGTAATTTGGGTTGGCAACTATCAGGCTCACAACAAGTCTCTCCAAGTGTCATCATTAAACATAACAGTAAATGTTGTTTCTCCTTCTAATTCAATAGTAGTTAATTATTTAACTATGAATAATAGTATCATGATTTATATCTATTTTTCGTTTTGGGGGCATTATCTTGAGTACCCCCAGTACCTCCGCGTACCCCATTTGAGAAACACTGAACTAGATGATCCCCTGCTGCCACAACCCACACACTTTAAGACATACAATACATGTCTGACCTTCATTTTCAACAACTATTTCAGCTCGAGACCCAAAAAGTGGAATGTGGCGTCTCCACAGGACCCAAACGTACAGAAAATAATACTATTATGAATTAACCACTGAACCACTGTTCAATAGTGAAAATAGTCGATCTACAAGCTTGATTTTAACTACTAGAGGTTCGGGCCACAATCTAGATCACACCAACATCGCACAGCCTATTCGACCGATATGCCCATATATGGAGATCCCTGATGTCATCAATATATGCCCATATATCGTGTCAGTGCAACCACACTTGCAATTTCCCAGAATTGCACCCTTCTAGTTTTTATTTGTTAATGCAATTGTCAGTATATTTAGTCTCAGTTTTAGTCATCATCGCTTAAGTTTTATTTAGTTTTCGTCTGTGAGAAAAAGGTGGTCGACGAAAACATTTCGTCATAGTTTTTAGTGAACACAGACACAGGGACATGTGTCTGACCTTCTCCTTTCAACTGGGGGACTGTCATACCGGGCCAAACCAAGGATTTCCTCACTCCAACTTCACTCATACCAAGCCAAAATGGTCAGGCCCCCAAAGCTACGACTCAATTATGAAATCTACGAGACAGAGAGAGAGAGAGAGAGAGAGAGAGAGAGAGAGAGAGAGCGAGAGAGAGAGAGAGAGAGAGAGAGAGAAACGCACCACAACAAAAATGGATTAAGTTTTCACGACTTCGCCTCGCATTTCTCTGGGACTGGGATGATATATGATGATCAAAACCGTTTGCTGTTCTCACAACCACAACTGACAAATTGTTAAATCCCACCAGATCAATCTCTCTGCCTCACATAAAAAATATAATGAGTCTGAAATGTTATTCCGAGAAAGGAAACTGTTAAATGTGAATAAGTAGTAGTTATCTTCTAATCTCTCACGTTGAGACATCTCTCTCTTCCCCTGTATCGATGCTACCACCGCGGGGCGTCTGCGTAAACTGTCATCTCCCGCTGTTTAAATGTGTACATTTTCTCAATCCGGTTGACACTTTTCTCCAGAGCCTTCGACACAATTAACTGCATTCTTTGTCAGAGAATATCTTCATGAAAAACAAAATGTTGACATCAACACACTACACGTCAAGTGCCTGATTAGATAATTACGCTCAGCTATGCCTCGGGGGTCTACTATAGAATGTAGAAATGTCAGAACTTACCACAGGCCTCTATATTAAAACCCATTTAGGCCTAGAATTATTGAATGCTTTAACCAGTGAAAAATAGCAGATATACAAGCTCACAGCGCGGCACCGAGTGCAGCGCTGCGAGCTTGTAGATCTGCTATTTTTGAAAAAGTCGTGAAAATGTGTGCAAATCTTTGACTATATGTATTTTCAAAGCGAACATTTGTAACTCAAATTTTGCTTCTGGGGGGTCCCTGGATCTAAATATTTTGAGAAGGGGGTCCGTGGCCAAATACATATCATTTTGGGGGTCCTTCACATGAAAAGGTTTGAGCACCACTGACATAGTAGTCTCTCAAGAACAGACTGAGCTCCAGTTAAGTGAAAAGGACCTTTTCTTTGACGATGGCCAGCCAGATTGCTGACATAGAAACGTACGTTTTTTCCCAAAAAATCTTAGAAGGATTCAAAAGACACTTATAGAATCGGGTCAAAATTCTAATTTCCACGATTTTTAAAAAATAGCTGATCTACAAGCTCGCAGCGCGGCACTCGGTGCCGCGCTGTGAGCTTGTATATCTGCTATTTTTCAACAGTTAAAGCAGTCAATAATTCTAGGCCTAAATGGGTTAATGGCCGGAGCCATTCATTGTGTTTACAGGTGGTCGTCCTTATGGAAGCCATATCTCGGGGAATGCCTTGAGGGGAATTTCATGACATTTTGGCAAAACAAAAAAACGTCCCAAGTTGGATTCAAGGACAAACTTGTCAAGACGTAGGCGGTCAAAGGCCAAGGTCACTGGGAAGAACTTGGAAGGTTTTGTGAGGTCATTCACTTCAGAGACGCTGCTATACGAGTCAGGACAGACACGGGTGTGAATGGCTTTATTGTGAGGACCAGTAATACGAGGCCTAAGACCAAAGGAGACCCAGCCCAAGGCGTTTCACTTATAAATTTGATGTGCTTGCCTGCAATTCTTTTGAGTCACGTGCTGTCCTTATTTGCGATGTCCTTCAATGACTGGGTGTTCTATTGTTTCTTTTATTTAATAGTTTTTGGTTTTATTTATTTTATTGTTTTTGTATTTTTAAAAGCACTTTGTGACTGTGATTGTTGCTTTACTTTCTAGGCAAAATGGCTCACAATTTTGGAAATTCCCCACGGTTTCTTGCATGTGCTTTTACCGTTGTCGCTTTTGTGTTGCAACGATTAAAACATGTTGCTGTTAGTTTTGCCTACTTGTCAAGGGTTTAGCTGAATGGCTGCATTAACCGTCTAGAAAACACAGCCCTTGGTTTGGAGAGTTTCGTGTTTAGTGCTTGGGCGTAAAATGGCACGTACTTGGTAATTTGTGAGTCAACAATGAGTCAATGAAACTGTCCAGTAGTATATCATAATTTGAGGGCCAGAAGGCTGATTTGTTTATTCTCAGTTCAGAAGCAGCTTCAGATCCGGGTTATGAATTTTAGAGTCAATGTTGGTAAAGTGTTGGTGAGGTGGTTTGGGGAGAATGAGAAGCCTTACCGCATCAACTGAAAGACTGGGATGATTTCTGTGGCTGGGGGGAGGGGGAGGGGGGTGGTTGGAGTGTTTCACATAGCAAACCAGACAGCATGGTGCTTTGGTCTGCGTTGGATTAGGCTTTTTGGTTTTTCTTCATTGTTCCAGTTGAGCCTGTCAACATAGTGTGTTGACTCTGCCTCCTCAGTGTCAGTATGTGGCTGCCAACCTGAACACATGTACTGTAGCACGCACCCGCACGCAAGTGAATGGCATTAATTACCATTGTTAACTCCACTAGCCTATGCCACAACCCATAATCTACTTTAATAACTTGGTTTCCCACACATTAATAACAATGAATTAAATTTTTACCCCATTTCCAGGCCTGTAGCAAACATACTGTACGTACGGTGCAATAATGGGGCTATTACACCTGTGTGCTATCAATGGCCCAAAATGGCCACACATAATGTTAGACATATTTTGGGATATGATTTATGAACAAAAATCAAAAGCCAGAAACAATGTATATCCAAATATTTTCCAAAGCATTTGATTAATTCCAAACATTTTCCAGGCTTGTTTTTCTCCATTCCATGGCCGTGGGAACCCTGTAACTAACATTAGTGTCTTGCTGTCTTCAAAACGTAAATTATTCCATGACAACATAATTTAATTTAAGAGATAAACACACCTAACCAATAGAGTGTGTGGCACCATAAAAGTATAATACTTCAACATGTTCGAAAATATGAAAGCGTCACATTTATTTAAATTAAATAACTCGTCCAATCTGTACGGTAGAGCACTGGTTCCCAAACACACATTTATGAGTCCCTTTATTTTTTGTTTCCTACATTTTGTTTTTAATTATTATTATTATTATTTTCAAAAGACATCCCAAAAAAGCAAAACTTTTAATGAATTAAAAAACGAATTCAACGATTTTTCTCATTAATTTGGGTCCTGGGAAAACGCCTAATCTCTCTTTCGGGTCAGGGCCTGAAAAGTTTGGGAAGCACTGTGGTAGAGTATGTTATTACAATATAGCTTAACTCAAGGGTCTTCAACAGGGGGTCCTCAGAGTTACTACAGGGGGTCCTCCAAATCTTTGTGTGATAGAAACTTTTTTTTCTAATTTTTTTTATGAACCACTTGAACCCAAGTGTCCATATTCAAAGAACCTTAGCCAAAAATAGCCGATCTACAAGCTCACAACGCCTCGCGCTGCGAGGCGTTGTGAGCTTGTAGATCGGCTATTTTTGGCAAAGAGGTTTGGTGTTGAGGGGAAAAAGAGCAGCCTAAGTACAGAGTGAAAGGTCGAGTTTATTAAGTATTGACGGTTCAAGTGGTTAAATATCTGAAAACACAAATTGACATGAATCGAAAATACACTGAGGATTCTGTCAAACAATGAAACTATGGAATCTAAGATACACTTGTGGGGGTCCCTGCTTCATCTCTCTCTCAACTAAGGGGTCCTTGGCCTGAAAACGTTGAAGATCCCTGGCCTAACTTATACAATTGGGGTGGTTGTATTTTGTCTCCCAGTTCTGCTATTGCAACATTTAGATCAAGTCAAAGGTCATGTCTCACCTATAGACACAGGATCTGACACAACGTTTGACCTGATGGTCAAGATTCAATGTATCCCTTGAGCAAGCAGCCCGGCTCAATGGTAAAACTGTCAGCACTTGTGCAGGAGACCAGGTTCAAATCCGGGGTAGGAGTGCAGCTTTATAGAGCACATCATTTATTTTACATAATTACATATTTTTGTCTTTTGAAATGCATTTGAACGAACACTTATCCAGCGTTCTGTGTCAACCGGCAGTTTGTGTTTCGGTGAGTCAATGGCTCAATGTGTGCCCATTCATGTGTATTGATGTGATGTGGACATTAACTGGTTGTTGTGCTGTGACGTTCATGATGTTTATTTCCGTGCCATTTCAGGTGGTGATCAAGAGTGGTTGCTGCTTTTAGTTTGGGCACATGATAAGAAATAGGGGTTTAGTGTGTTTAGGTTGAGACTGTTTAAATTCAAGGTTACATTTGTCTGTCCTTTTTGTTGTTCAATGTGTGACATTGATTTGTGAAGAGCGCACTGTTTATTGAACTGTATCTTTGTGATTGAGATTCTTATTGTTAAACCGCAACATTGCTCCTATATTTTTATACATTGAATACCTTAATAAAGATTATACATTTTTATTAATAATTCTTTGTGCCACTGGTTATGTGCCCTCTGCCTCTTGTCACACAGACACATGTATAAACATGACTAAAGTATTTTCTTCATTTAGGAACGCGACAAAAGCAAACGTTCTCCACGAATTCAATCATAAATACTGCTTCTTGAGAATGTTTGGATGGGTGGTTTGGGTGGGGCTGAACCGTACTTTGGATATCTGTGCATATTCTGTCCATCTGTTGTCCTTTAATGCGAAGCACATTTAGTTTACCGTGTGTGAACTGTGCAATATAGATAAACTTGACTTAAACATAAAAATGCCCACTCTACATATAAATGCCTGTCAGAAGTTATGAGACTGAACTCCTGACTTTGAAGCTTCCCCCCCCTCCCCCCCTCAAATCCTTTCAAATACATATTTATTATCCGTGACTAAGTACTTGTGTGAGATTGGCCGTGCCTGCGTACATCCTGAGGGGATATGTGGGTCAATTTGTACACGTGATATTGTTGCTGCCGGGCAGAAACCTTACATCTCCATAATTCAATTTTCATGATCTCCCTTCTCCTCCCGTAACTTAATGCCCTGCTTAAATCATAGAAGAGTGTCGCACAAATGTAGCAAAAACAGACGATCTACAACGTGTTTCGATGCGACGTGTAAACCTGAACGTGTATACCTGAATGAGTCTGACCAGAACCACTTAAACCCTATATGGTTATTAGTCCCTCAGGGCTCTATACTAGGTTATTTTCCGTTCCCTGTTATGGTGAGCGTGTTGATCTGCAAAAGCTTTCTCCACAATATGGATGCTAGGGTTTAAAGGAGTAGTTCACCCCCAAAATGACTTATTTTCTAACGATTACTCGCGCCACGGAGACTTGAGTTATATAATATATATAATATTTTTTTTTTTTTTTAAGACAAAAGATTTATCATAGTAAATGTACCCCCATTGATTCCAGTTGGGGTCCCAAATGCATTTGGGTCCCCATTCGGAATCAATGGGGGTACATTTATTGTAATCAAATTATTGTCTTGAATGCAGGAATGCAACAAAAAAACTAAAATTATTATTGAACTCAAGTCTCCATGGTGTGAGTAATCAATAGAAAAAAAGTCATTTTGGGGGTGAACTACTCCTGTAATGGGCAGGACCACTTTGGTAGAGGTTTGTGTTGTGTATGGTAACTACCATGCCATGATGGAACTCCAAAACGTGTGCAGGAAAACAAAGATAATTGCTCCTTTGATTAGAAATTGATCATTCGTGGTGCCCACTGGCCTAGCGGTCCAGGAGCATGCCACCTGAATCCCCATCCCGACGACCTTTGCTGCGCGTCACTACCCATCTCTCTCCCCATTTCCTGTCAGTCTACTGTCCTATCAATGAAGGCATAAAAGCTGCAAGAAACTCTGGATCTCCGTGGACACTGTACTATTTTGATAGTTGTGCCATAAGACACTTTCTGTATATATATATATTTATATATTATTCGACCCCCTCTCTTGATGCACCTTCTCTTTACTGTTACAGTACTGTTCTTGTTTTTTCCTACCTTTTTCTTACTTCTCTGTAACTTTGTATATAACTGTATACTGCTGTGCTACCATTGGGCAACTGAGTTTCCCTCTTGGGATAATAAAGGTATCTATCAAGAAAGAAAAAGAAAATCATTCAAAATTCTCTCCTCATTGACTTACATTGTACGGTGAAACAGTCGCTCTTTTAGTGAAAACAAACACAAACAAAGCTGATTTGAACAATCTATAACTTCACAAAACCCAGTACTGTGTTAACCTCCTGTTGATTTAGCCATCTTTATTAGCTAGAAAACCTGAACTGGATGCGCGGATCCAGCTCTTCAAAACAGTAAAATCAACATACACTCATGTTTTTCTTTTCTTTTTCCCACACATATTTCTATGAGAGTTTTGCCTCCCTGGTGCCTGTGCACATTCTTAATTCACCCTTTGTCAGCCTTCTGATTGGTCCCTGACTGGCCAACCAGCAAAATGTGTTATCCAGTGGGACAGCATAGCATATATCTCATCCAAAACAATGGATAGAGCGTAGTTTTCATTTGCCTTGAATCAATATTTAATTAATTTTTTGTATTGTTTTACTTTGTCATGGTAAAAAGGAACTCTTCAGAACACAATACACACGTTGTAGTGACTCAGCGCAGCGTGTATTTTTTTTAAACTGGCAGAAATCCTAGCCGGACCACCATAACAAACCTGTACCACTGCTGTCCGCAGCCTTGTTTATGATCTTAAAATGGTTAGACGGTGTTGTTGGGGCACTTGTAAAAGCGACTCCCGCTACCCAGAGAGAATTTCCAGGAGTATTAGTGGTGAGAAATATTATTCATTTCCGTGAACCGGATCATCGTCAATCAGACACCCCCTTCTCCTCTCTGCTGTTTCGGTCAAAGCTGTGCGTGTGTGCACTCAAGAATGAGCAAGGAAAAAGTACTTAGGCTACATTCTTTACTTAAGTAAAAGTAACAATACTGCAATGAAGTCTCTGTTACAAGAAGGGCATAGCCTAGAAGTCCGGTATTCAAAATGTACTTGAGGACAAAGTACAAAAGAATTGGTAAAGTCCGAAGAACAGCAGACATACAAGCTCACGTCGCGTCACAGATGCAACAGTTGTGAGCTTGTAGATCACGGGAACTGCCGCACACCTTCTGCGCAATGCACGATGGGACATTGGAAACTTGTGGTTAAAAATCTTTTGAAAATAGCTGATCTTGTACATTGTTTTTCAAATGGCCAACATGTCTATAAGACTGAAGTGGACAAGTGGTTAATGTATGTTTTGTAATAAATAAAATCTACAATGTAACTAAGTTTTTAAATAAATGTCCGGAGTAAAAGACTTAAGTACAATATTTGGAACCGAGATGTAGTGGAGTAGAAGTAAGTATTGGAATTGGTAATATTCAAGTAAAGTACAAATAACTGAAATGTACTTAAGTAACCATACTTGGTTACTTAACGCCACTAGAGTGCTGCATCGATCCAAAACCATTCACACGCTTTACAAAACCTCAACAGCACAAATTAACATAGGAATTCACTGGCTGGATGCATACATAATGGTCCTTGTGTACGTGTTAATTAAGTACTATATCATAGTCACAGTCAAAGGAGCGAGAGTTTGTATGATGTATTCAGTAGCCTACATTGCGTTCAGACTGAGAATGAATGAAGGAGCGAGTTTGTACAGGGTATGTTCCCATTAGTTCTCCTTTTGTTTTTGCCACTAGGGGGAGACACTATTTTGGTTAAACTAAGAAAAACATGTATTTTCGGGGAAAACCCTGTTTTGCAATGTAACTACTGTACCCGAGATGTTAATTTTTTGTATTAATATCACGTTGATTTATTTATTTTTGTACATTAAATAGCAATATGAGGCTATGAAAAATCTCGTTTTCACAATGGGAGTGGGGAAGAGTTTTTTGTCCCACCTAGAAACAGAGCGACAGGGGCAGGTCTTGACAAAGAGTGAATTTGACTGTTCTTTGTACAGAGTCAGGTAAAACTTGTTAGATAAGCTTTTCTTTGCTTGTGTCATTGATATGCACCTGTTGACAACAGGAAGTTGTCAAAAAGTTGTCATTTTTATTTAAAAAATAAACAGTACTGGGTTGGATGTTCTACAGTATATTGTCTGAATCAGCTTTGTTTGTGTCTGCTTGCGTGCTAAAAGAGTGAAGTGAGTGAGTGCATATGAATTTCGTCTTACCATAGAATTTTCCCCATTCAAGTCAATTGGGAAATTTTATTCACTAATGAATTAATGGTCATATATGGAGATCTCTAAATTAATGGCAATATTATGTCAGTCCTCGTCCCTTTCATGCTCATAATATGGAGATCTGTGATGTCATCAATATTATATATCAATATATCAATAGCCCATAATATTTTGGAATGCCCATATATGGACATAATCAAGGTTCAAGTTTATTGGTCTCCCTCAGAAGAAATTTGTCTTAGAGACAGAGCCACATCTGCATTGTACATGAAAACACTTAAAGCTGAATTTTTTGGGCCAGCTTGTCAGAATTTTACTGTCACTTTTTTTTATTTTTTATTTTAGATTCAGATGGTTAGCAATTAGGTTTGACAGAGACAAAAAAAATCGAGTCTCTAGATTGCCTGTAGGGGCCGCAGTCTGCCTCCAAAGCAGAGAGCTGCTGGGCTATTATTGGTTCAAAATCACCGCGCCGCGGTACAAACTGCCTCTCTCGATTGGCTACGTCGGTAGCCTCTTTCGATTGGCTACGTCGGTTGTCAATCATTTTAGCCCCACAGGCCGACGCTTGAAACCACCGTGTGAAAGACAACAGAAGAAGAGCATAGGCCTACTGCACAATGTGCGCATATGTCGTCTCCAACGGCAGCTTGCTTGATACAAAACCAACAAAACATGCTTCTCTAGCTCTCTAAACTAGTTTTTAGTTCGAAAGAAATGACAGACTGGGAGAAAAAACGTCCTATTCTACCCTTTCCTACTACTGCATACACTGCAAAGTGTGCAAACAAAAAGAAGAGAAAAAAAAGGAAACAAACGATGGAGGGGATGGAGGGGACTCTCTCTGAACCAACGCAGAACTTGCTGTGTCTTCTGTACAGGTAATCATTTCTTATGGTCTATTTCAGTATTTTGTTTGTGTATAAGTTAGTCCACTAAACGTTACAATGAAGGAGGATGGCCAACTTGTTTCCACGACCTAACAAAACAAACGTTGAAGAAGACCTCTTACTGTTGATAAAAATAAATAAAAGGGCTATTGCATCGTGGCTACTGGCTATACAAGCTGCGCGACCACTCTTTCTTTAAAAAGTTTTATATAAGGTGATATAAACAGTCCTCGTTTGTTTACATTACCTAGCAGTATGGTACAATGACGTTAGCTTTCTGGTGTCTGACTCTGCAGCTAGTAGTCTCTTATAATGGGGGTCCCTGGTATATCTGGGGGTCCGCGAGCTTATGTCAATTTGGGGGTCCTTGACATGAAAAGGTTTGAGAACCACTGTTGTAAAATACATTAGAATCCTAACTTTAGTCTTGTGGTTCACACTGTGCTAACATACTTATTTTCAGGGTGCATCTGTCTGACTTGGCAGTAGCCTAGTAGTTGTAGTCTCTTATGGGGGTCCCTGGCATATCTGGGGGTCCGCGGGCTAATAAGTGTCAATTTAGTGGTCCTTGACATGAAAAGGTTTTAGAACCACTTGTGTAATATGCTTGCTAACTAGTCGGTGTTTGTTGAAAATCTATACAATTGTTACAAAAATTACATCTAAAAAGGTTGTCAATTTTTTTAAATTAATATTTTATTTTTAGTAGGAAAAGAAAATGGGATTATTACTCGAGTTGTGACCCATACAAATTGGTCTGTGACCCACAAATGTGTCTCGACCCACTGTTTGGGAAACTACCCGAGGAAATGGCCCACAAATAATAGCTACATGACATCAATTACTATCGCTGTTATTTTCCCATTGAAATACATGTCAAATTGTTCATTCAGAGTATTTTGTCTGAATAATACTTTCTGAATATTTCCTTTCATAGCATTGACTGGGAGGAGGAGGAGGAAGAAGTCTAGGTGTGTGCTGGAGCGAGGGCTTGTAGAGTCTGCGTCATCATCTGAAGAGGAGGACGGTGAAGATTATGTGGCTCTGCTGTTAGGTAGGTTCCTATGCTGTCCCATAACTTGTGTTCCACCCCCATCCACACAGCAGCTGTTTGAGTCACGTCAGCTGAGGTCTTGGTACAATTTATAATAGAGGAGATGCATTTGAATAGTACACCTCCATATAAAGTGGCCACCAGGACTAAACCGAAAAGCATGAATCACTCATCCTGCACTATGAGGGAATCTATTTAGTAAATAACTATCCATGGTGATTCAGAAGGAAACATTGTTTTATTATTTTGTGTGTTACTTCAGCTAACCTCTGATGCCTGAAAAATGACTAGTCGGTGGGTCAAATTCATTGTCCAGGCGTAAACCTTATGCTGTGAACAAGCAGATTTCATTTTAATTGTGGGCCCGCCTATAAGGCGAGCACACTTTAGATATTGTCATTATTGTGGGCTCGCCAGTACCTGGCGAGCACACTTTAGATATTGTCATTATTTATCTATCAGGCAGGCAGGCAGTCATATCAAGTATCAAAAAACTTCGGTTCCTTTCTACTCCTACATACTTAGTGAGAAAATGAAAATAAAAACATCAATGTGTTCAGTTTACAGTGGCGAAGTGTGCTATTACTTTTTACAGCAATCGGCCAAATGGTGGCGCTGTAGGAAGCCTTCGAAAGTGCGAACTTTGAACAGGTATAGCTCATGCTGTGTTTGAGGTACAGGCATGAAACCTGTATACACGTATGCGTCTCCTCATGCCGAACAACTTTTAGCCTCTGACTTTTGACCTCTGACCTTTAGATCTCCCACAATTCGGAATTATATGAAAAACAGTAGAAATCTATCTCCTCCTGGGTTTTTTTCGATACGCGCACAAAACTTTTTTCACATGAACTTTGGACCAATACGGTCAAACTAATCTCGGCGGATTTCTTTTAAAGTGAAATATAATTTTTTAATAATTCAATAAATATTGCAGTTTTATGCAAATTATTCTTCGGCCTCTAAATCATACATGCAAAGTTACACGTTCATGGCATTTGGCAAAGATGTAGAGGGTTAGTCAAGGTATCACTGAAACCAATTTTATTCCAATCGGCCAAAGGGGGGCGCTATACGAAGCGTCTGAAAATTCAAACTTCAAACGGGCATAAGTCATGACTCGTTTCGTTTGAAGACATGCAACTTGTTACACGCGTGCTTTGACTCAAGCGGAAGACATCTGTGTCGTTGTTAAGTAAGCTCCGCCCTTCGATTTTCCGCCACTTTGAGCAGTTTGTAAAACGCGTAAACCCGCTTTTATTCTGGAATTTTCGCGTCACGTGCACAAAACTTTTTTTACGTGAACTTTGGACCGATATCTAAAGATCTGTCAGATCGGATTTCTTTAACATTGAAACATGCTTTTTTAAATAATTCAAACAATATTGCATTTTTATGCAAATTATTCTTCTGCCTTTAAAACATACAAGCAAAGTCACATTTTCATGACAAAATAGTGTAGAGGGTTAGTTCAAATATCACTGAAACCAATCTTACCCCAAATGGCCAAAGGGGGGCGCTATATAATTTTGAGCAGTTTGTAAAACGCTTAAACCCGTTTTTATTCTAGGATTTTTTTTGCAATTTGCATGAAACATTCTACACGCAATCTAAGGACCTTTATCTAACATGCCTATGAAGTGCACACAAAAAAATTATAAAATAATAATAATAAATATAGCTGCAAGCAGCGATAAAGTGTCCAAAGCCAAAAACACCTCAAATCATGAACACAGCCTGGGATGTGCGTGAAATCTTGCAAGCACATTCCCAATAGGTCAAGGAACAGATACCAACCTTCTCACATTGGCCTGTTATAGCGCCACCAGCGGGTCAACTTTTGCACAACACATTTTTGGAACAAAATGGACCAATCTTTGACGTCAGTAACGTCAAAGAGAGCACTGCCTGCGATCTTGACATTTTGTGCTTTTATAGCCATTGTTTTCTGGCTTGAAGCGAGCCCACAATTGTTTCGAAGGAACAATATTTTTCTAGTTTATTTATCTATCAGGCAGGCAATCAGTAGACGGGATCTTCGGTTCCTTTCTACTCCTACATACTTAGTGAGAAAATGAAAATAAAAACATCAATGTGTTCAGTTTACAGTGGCGAAGTGTGCTATTATTTTTTATAGCAATCGGCCAAATGGTGGCGCTGTAGGAAGCCTTCGAAAGTGCGAACTTTGAACAGGTATAGCTCATGCTGTGTTTTAGGTACAGCCATGAAACCTGTATACACGTATGCGTCTCCTCATGCCGAACAACTTTTACCCTCTAACTTTTGACCTCTGACCTTTAGGTCTCCCACAATTCGGAATTATATGAAAAACAGTAAAAATCTATCTCCTCCTGGGTTTTTTTCGATACGCGCACAAAACTTTTTTCACATGAACTTTGGACCAATACGGTCAAACTAATCTCGGCGGATTTCTTTTAAAGTGAAATATAATTTTTTAATAATTCTATCAATATTGCGGTTTTATGCAAATTATTCTTCTGCCTCTAAATCATACATGCAAAGTTACACGTTCATGGCATTTGGCAAAGATGTGGAGGGTTAGTCAAAGTATCACTGAAACCAATTTTATTCCAATCGGCCAAAGGGGGGCGCTATACGAAGCGTTTGAAAATTCAAACTTCAAACGGGCTTAAGTCATGACTCGTTTCGTTTGAAGACATGCAACTTGTTACACGCGTGCTTTGACTCAAGCGGAAGACATCTGTGTCATTGTTAAGTAAGCACCGCCCTTCGATTTTCTTCCATTTTGAGCAGTTTGTAAAACGCGTAAACCCGCTTTTATTCTGGAATTTTCGCTCCACGTGCACAAAACTTTTTTTACGTGAACTTTGGACCGATATCTAAAGATCTGTCAGATCGGATTTCTTTAAAATTGAAACATGCTTTTTAAAATAAATTCAATGAATATTGCAGTTTTATGCAAATTATTCTTCTGCCTCTAAATCATACATGCAAAGTAACATGTTCATGGCATTTGGCAAAGATGTAGAGTGTTAGTCCAAATATCACTAAAACCAATCTTACCCCAATTGGCCAAAGGGGGGCGCTATATCATTTTGAGCAGTTTGTGAAACACTTAAACCCGTTAGGATTTTTTTTTTGCAATTTGCATGAAACATTCTACACACAATCTAAGGACCTTTATCTAATATGCCTATGAAGTGCACACACACAAAAAAAATAATAATAATGAATATAGCTGCAAGCAGCGATAAAGTGGCCAAAGCCAAAAACACCTCAAATCATGAACACAGCCTGCAATGTGCGTGAAATCTTGCAAGCACATTCCCAATAGGTCAAGGAACAGATACCACCCTTCTTACATTGGCCTGTTATAGCGCCACCAGCGGGTCAACTTTTGCACAACACATTTTTGGAACAAAATGGACCAATCTTTGACGTCAGTAACGTCAAAGAGAGCACTGCCTGCGATCTTGACATTTTGTACTTTTATAGCCATTGTTTTCTGGCTTGAAGCGAGCCCACAATTGTTTCGAAGGAACAATATTTTTCTAGTTCTAATTATGATTTTACTTTACCAGGCCATGGCATGGACTTAGCTGGGAGCCGACAGGACCATGGAGACAGCAAAGTACCCCGCAGATCCAACCAGTGGAAGACCCCAGGTCTCCGGCAGTCTTCTGAACTGACTTCCAATAACTGTTCCAATAACTGTCATTACTGCACTGCCACCAAAGTGCCCTTACACAGAATACACACCTCTTCGAAAACTTGGATCTCCAAAGGATTTTGTGCCTTTTTCACTTTAGTGCCTCTGCGCTCTACAGTGTTTTATAATGTGTCGATATTGTATTTGTGTTAAAAGTGAAGCGTTTGGTCATGCTTCACACATTGTCACTGTTGTGCTTCACATGACAACACAATCTGTATGTAATGGTAAGACTGAATTCATTTTCCAGTGGATTCCTCGCAACCTGCATCAGTGAAACCACACTTGGAATTTCCCAGAATTGCACCTTTCTAGTTTTATGCAATGTTGATGAATTACATGGGACCACAATGAAGCAAGTCACCAGGACATGTTTTGTTATCCATTTAGCTGAAGTGTAATGGTATGTTATATTTCTGTTTACACAGTGTTTAATCAATCAACACAGATTTTTAAACCAGGGACCAACAATCTTCTACTGAGAACCCACTGTTGAAAACCTGTTTTATTTCAATGTCTGAAGGACAAAATGTTTTACACTGCAGTGGTGTAATAAAAAAATAAATCCACCATAGAACTCTTTAGTTATTCTTTGTCAGAATATAATGGTAGTCCTGATGTTTTGATTCTGTGACATCATATTGCACTTGCTAATTGTCCATCCTCTTGTGTCAGTTACGGGATAGACTGCTGCTGTTAAAAATATGAAATGTTGTCAAAGACTTCCCAAAGAAGTAACATTTCAACATTACAGGAAACAAAGTGTAGATATACAGTATGTGACTGTCTATAGGCCTACTTTGACCTCAGTGGGGCTGCATTTTTTGGATTGCCCACTGAAGTAAAATAAATTCAAAAATAGTTATGCAGTGTGACAGAAGATGACATTTCTATTATGTCTAGACATTTATGCACTTGTGTCTAACAAAACAAATACAAGTAGAATTGTCTGTGGAATGAACAGCACATTTATTTAATTGCAGGTTTTTGTGTGACCATGGTGACCAGTTTATCTTTTGACTACGTTTGTCACACAATGGTACATGAATATGTAAATATTTACCTCCTAAAATACAGCATGTCATGAAGAAAACTTGAGAGTAACCATTTCCATTATGAGATTGACTGACTGAAAATATATACTTGATGTTTAACCAGTTGAACCCCAGCATCCCTATTCTGGGGGGAACATTATGTCTATAATAGCCTCTACTATATACAGGTATATATTTTTAATTCCTATATATTCTTTTAATTCCCTAACCCTACAACTTCTGTACTATGAAGCCTACATGATGACCCTCAGATTGTTGCTTGCAGCACTTCTTCAACAATGTTGGCATTTCTCTGCATCAACTGGGTGCCCAGGGGCCTGGCGGAGGACATTGGGGGAATCTGGCAGGTCGAAGAGCAGGCTGGGCTCTCACTGAAGAGTGTGACATTCGGTCAATCTGTGCCTGATAATAGACAAAGACAATCATATTCACATAGAGACAATTAATTTCCCACAAAGTAACTTATGTTCATCAAAATATAAATATTATGTGTGCAATGGGCAAACATCTCTCTTTCCCATACTTTGTTAATTATTATACTGTACAACCAATAGCCTACTTGGTACATTAGCATTTACAAATCACATAAGCTTGAGTTACACTTTATAATTTGATGGTGTCATGTAGCAAAGAGCCGGTCTACAAGCTCACAGTTATTCCCAAAATTGGGAAAGCAGATTGAAAGAGCCCAAATGCAATTTTAGTAGTTGTTTTGTTACATAGAAATAATATAGTATATATAATTACAACATAATTGTACATGAACAGCCCATTCATGCACAATTCACCAAAGCAAATATAATTTAAATGTATTGACTTTACTTGTTGTAGCTTGAGTAAAACATACTTGTAAACACTGTGATAACTATGGTAGGCTCTGCCTGGCGTGCAGATATTTAGACTAAAATTGGCATATAGCCTACCAATATATCTGAACTGGACTAGTTTGATGCATCATCGCTACTAACTGATGTATGATAACTACTAAAGGGCTATAGCTAACATTATCGCTAACATAGTAACATTAGCTTCAGCTAATATGTTTTTTTTACATAAAGATTCACTCGGAAACATGCTGTTGCAACGTGTACACACACACACACACACACACACACACACACACACACACACACACACACACACACACTGCGCACACACACGTCTCACACACACACACACACACACACACACACACACACACACACACACACAGTGCAACACGTTAGGTAGCTAATCTTAGCCAGCAAACTGAATACAGCCCTGTATAATGTCTTCCAGTAACTTGCTATAAAGCAGTAAAAACGTTCATTATGACACATCATTTTCTAAAAGTCTGATGATGTATAGCTTACCTCAGAACCAGATATTCTGCTTTCGGTAGAGGTCAGAGGAGCGGAGTGGAGTAGCGAGTTGTGAGAGAGTGTTTTTTACTGGTGATTCAGTCAGAGTGTATGAAAGGGTGCGCTCGTTTTATTGTCCACGACATTGCAAGCGGCGCGAAGGCCAGCGGACCTTGGTCCGCTGGCCGCGAAGAGCGGGCCAGGGCCGCGCGGCCGGCGGAGCGCCGCGCGAGTTACGAAGCCGTGGTGAATGCAATCGTTATATTTATGCCCAGGCCGTAAGGCCTGGGCAAGCCCACGATAAACGCCCGCGCAGTCCGGTGCGCATTTCCGAACGCACCCTTTCCCCACACTCGGACTGAAACACCAGTAAAAAACACCATCCCAGCGAGTTGTTGGTTTTCTTTCATAACAGAGGCCCTGAGCATGCGCAGTGCATCGTTCTTTCTTCTTCGTTGGTGGCTTTTGCGAAGGGCCGTGGTGAGAGAGGCTGCCCCTGTATTATTGTCACAGGATTGGCTAGTTGTTTAGAGGCTAACTGCGACCCCTGCAGGTAATATAGAGACTAAATATTTAGTATGAATAACCAACCCATTGAAACTTGTCTAAAAAAATAAAAAAAATAAAAAAAAAGTGACAGTAAAATTTTGACCAGATCTGGCCCAAAAAATGCTTATATCAGCTTTAAGACAAAAAAAGACAAATTACAAATAACCAAAAACAGAAAAAGACACTGCACCCACACCTAACGTACACTGCCTCTAATCTATCGTTTAACATTTTAATTGACATAGGAACAAATGAGTGCTTATATCTATTGTAATGGCATTCTGGAGTTCTATATCTTCTGCCAGATGGCAGTAGTTCGTACTCTCTGTTCAATACATGCAGGGGGTCAGACACTATGTTTCGAGCTTGTCTTAACACTCCTTGTTCATAGATGGCCTGGGGGGTGATCGGGGGGGGAGGGCCATACCCATGATCTTCCCTGCTGTATTCACTAGCCTAGCTATTTGAGACTTATACTTAACAGTCAGGTTACCAAACCAGCTGGACATACCATATCTCAGAATGTATTAGCCCTGTAGAAGGTCAACATAATATTCACTCCGATATTCACTCCGAAAAAGCCCAAGTCTTCGAAGAAAGTGTAGGCGCTGATGTATCTTAGAACATATAGTTGTAACATACATGGGTGTGCCAGCTCAGATCCTGATCAATCTGCACTCCTAGATACTTATAGGAGGCGACCTGTTTGATGTTATGGTCGTGGACACTGATCATACTGTGGTCTCCTATAGATATAATGTACTGTGTCAGTCTCATGTGGTCACACTAACTAAAAAGCCGATCTACAAGCTTGTAGATCTGCCGTTTTCACTAGTTTGGGTCCCAGGCAAACGTCTAACTTCTCTTTTGAGTCACAAGCTCAAAAGTTTGGGAACCGCTGCTTTAAGTGGTTAAAAGTAGTTAAAACCGAATAACGAAGAGCTAAATAATAACACCTATAATGTACACCAATAATAAGAAGAGTGACGAAGTTTACCTGAAAGGTGTTCAGGACGTGTTGGCACACATCGGTGAGGTCGTTCAGACCTTTCCTCAGTGGCTCTGTAGCAGGAACTCCTCCTAAACACAAACAATTAACAGCAAGAATTACCAACCACAAAACCTTTCAATTCCAGACAGTATAAGCATGGCTGTCACGATTATGACATTTTACATGACAATTAATTAGTCACTCAAATAATTGCGATTAGAGATTTAATTGTGTTTTTGTCGTCAACAATTACATTTCTGTTTGGGTTTTAGGCTTTGAAGTTGCACATGGCAGATCTGACACATAGCCTAAATATTTGACAACATTATAGTTAAAAAAGTTTCGAACATTGATAGTGAAAATAGCCGATCTACTGTAGATCTGCTGTTTCCACTGTTTTTGAACATGTTTGAAAATATATGAACATTTTTCAACATACTATAGCCTCGGAAACCCAGGCTTCTTTTGGCGATAGGAAGAAAAAGAAACCTGGGCGATCGCGTTATGATCACTGTTGGAGGAAGTGTAGAATTTCCCTAACCAATCAGAGTGCAGAGAGCGTCGCACCGAATGTGTTGACGTCATGAAGCAGCATTCTCTGCGCTGAGCAGAGAAGCAGAGGGGGGTGGGGGGAGGAGAACACATGCTATTGGCCAGAGACTCACGGAGAGATTTGCCACGCCCGCCCATCTGCCTACACAAACTGGTCCGCGTTAGGTTAGAGTGGGTATACTATAACCTAGGGCATTTACCAAATATTAGAATATTCGAATATCAAAGTCACTATTCGACGTTGTTCACCGAAGTCGAATATTCGCTTATTTTAATGTTTTTATTGTTTTCTCTTTAAAAAATATATAGTTTATAAAGCTTGGCTAGATAGGAAGTCATAAGAATGAGTTGTCAATGCCCTTGGTGGATGAATTTGTTAATGCTCTATACCAGGGGTTCTCAAACCTTTTTAGGCTGTGACCCCCAAAATAAACATATTTGAACTGGGGACCCCCACCCTGACAAGCACTTGGAATTGTAGGTATTACATTTAATGTGACTCGGTTCCACAGATAAATATTGTGAAAATAGCAGATCTACATGCTCACAACGCCTCGCAATAGGCTATTTTCACAATGTTTGCCTCTTGCTTAATTAATATTTGACAGTTTGGCCAGTCGAATATTCGACTAATCGAATACTTTGAGGTCGAATAATTCGAATACTAAAAATCACTATTCGTGAATGCCCTACTATAACATACATAAACTACAGGGCCTCTGCTGGCCATTTGGGTGCCCTAAGCATAATATCTTTGATTTGTCCTAATGTTGGTGCTAAATAACACAAAGTATGGGTGGGCTGTCAAGGTTTTGAAGTAGGGCCCTAATCCATAAAAGGTTGAGAACCACTGCAGGAATACCATCAACAGCTACTTGGGTGGTTAAAAAGCCTAGTTCAGGGGTTCCCAAACTGTTTTGGCTCAGGGCACCCCTCTAAATATTGTTTTCATCCGAGGCACCCGTACAATATTCGAAAGAGCGAGATTTCCCCCTTATACTTATGCCATATTTTAGTGATTATGTTGTGAGGAAAACATTGAGATAATAGCCATTTTGGTTAGAACTGACTGAAAAGGTACAATAACACTGATTTACAATGGGGTGGGGGGTCTATCTATACAATCTCCCTGGAGGTTTGATTGATTGAAGTATTTATTAGAAGTTTGCATAGGAAAAGGTACAGTTTCACGACAGTACAGTTCACTGGTACACGGTCAACTAACTTTGTACTTCAAGTTTAAAATTATACTAACCCATTTAGAACGGGTACACATTTTGTGTATCATTAATTTATGCTTTAACTATTGAAAAATAGCAGATATACAAGCTCACAGCGCGGCACCGAGTGCCGCGCTGCGAGCTCGTAGATCTGCTATTTTTGAAAAGTCGTGAACATTAGAATTTTGACCCGATTCTATAAGTGTCTTTTGAATCCTTCTAATTCTAGGCCTAAATATGTTTTTAAGTGTCCAAATAAATTCAAAATATTATCAAATAATCTTGCGGCAGCGGCGGCACCCGTGGACTGCCGTCACGGCACCCCAGGGTGCCCCGTCACCCACTTTGAAAAGCCCTGGCCTAGTTCAGTACTGACGGTCCTCAAAGACGCTCGCACGCACGCACACACGCGCAGCTCACATGGATGAAGAGCTTGTTTGTTTGTGTCCCACATGAGCAGGATCAGGTGAAAACAGTGAGTCCTGAAGCACTCGTGGAGAAAAAAAAAGGAAAAAACTAAACAAAAAACCCCCATCTCTTGTTCCCACAAAACTCCAGTTTGTTTTCCTCGCTCCGTCTACGATCCCTTTTATCCACTGAAGCCTCTTTAACGACTTCCAGGGATGTGCAAGACTGACAGCTGATGTTTACTGGAACACCAAGTTCTATGAGCCTCCGTGAGCTCTGTGTGTGTGTGTGTGTGTGTGTGTGTGTGTGTGTGTGTGTGTGTGTGTGTGTGTGTCTGTGTAAATGGATTACTATACTTGTGAGGGCCAAATGTCCTAACAAGTATAGTTAGTTACATTAAATGGTAAATGGTGAATTTATATAGCGCCTTTATCCAACACGCTTTACATAGATTGTGTATTACATTCCCCCATTCACACACACACATTCATACACCGATGGCAGATGAAACCATGCAGGCACCAACCTGCTCACCAGGAGCAACTAGGGGTTCAGAGTCTTGCTCAAGGACTCTTCGACACTAACTGGGGGATGCCGAATTCGAACTGGGAACCCTTCGGGAACCCTCTGTGTTCTAATGACGGTTTCTATTAGCCTTAAAAGCCATCCCGAGCTACGTCATCACCAATGTGCTTCCTTTCTCGGTCTGGTGGTCCTCCCATCGACTGATTGGTCGAGCGGCTGCCGCAGCTCTCACATTTTGAAAACAAACATGGCGGCCCCCATACCCGACGCGAGTTTACAAATCGCAAATAAAAGCTGTATTAAGCGAAGTTTTATCTGAAATCAACAGCATCTCAGAACTTAAAAAAGATAGAACAGTTAGCATTTTTGGAATTTCTGTCTGGAAAAGACGTATTTGCTGTTCTGCCGACTATGTTTTGATGCGCTGATGACTACGGACTGGACCTGTCAGTCAAAGTGAGTAACTACGTCATCGTAAAGCGTTGTCTATGGAGGACTCCCAGACTCTCCCCTGGGAGTCTGGCTGTTGCGAGGCTAGGTTTCTCTACCCCTGAGCCACTAACATTAGTTAGTTACATTTGAGAAACAGACACATGTACAATTTTCCTGCATTGGTCCTCACAATAGAAATAGTAATAACAATATATCAACACACAGTTGCACTTTTCCAAGTATCCAATGACAGCAAAAATGGCATTCATAAAATCGACTGCCTAAAATGTAATAAGGTCCTCATAAATATAGCAATACACACGTGTGTCTGTGTCTGTGTGTGTGTGTGTGTGTGTGTGTGTGTGTGTGTGTGTGTGTGTGTGTGTGTGTGTGTGTGTTGAGTGGTGAGTGTTTTACCGAAAGTCGGTCAGTAATGTCTCTTTCGGGCATGTGGACAAAGTGAAAGCACCGGGTTCTAATCAGCATGTTTACTCTCTACAACACACACATAGTAATGTTTACTCTCTTGACGGTCTGGTGGGAATGAGGGGATTATCTGTAACTGGCAGGCAGGTGGGGGGGGGGGGGGCTTACCTCGCGTCTGGATGCGAAAGTTGATCTTACTCTCCGAGGGATGGGTGATGCTGTACCCACAGAACTCCACGTCTACACTGAAGGCCCACACCAAGACAGAAAGACAGACAGACTTTAATCAGTGTTGCATTTATTTACTTTTTGAGGGGGTAACTTTAGAGATGTTCCGATAATTTAAATAAATAGTTTACCCCCAAAAAGATTTTTCGATCAATTCCTCACCCCATGGAGACTTGAGTTCAATAATATTGTTTTAGTTTTTGTCGCATTACCAAGACAATAATTTGATTATAATAATGTACCCCCTTTGTTTTCAGATGGAGACACAAATGCATGAGTTATCGAAAGAAAAAAAATCATTTGGGGGGGGGGGGGGGGGGGGTGAACTATTCCTTTCAAAAGATTTACGTTTACGTTGTAAATTAACTACCATCACATGATCAATTACGTGGTATGGGAGCAGTGCCTTGACTCGTGCCAGCATTTTGTGGGGTTGGAGGAGTTTGTTTGAAGTTGAAAGAGGAACTCGGGGTCGAACTCATGACCACGCTGCCAGTGTGTCAGGGCTGACGATCAGGGGCGTCACAAGGGGGGGGGGAAAGTGGGACTGAGTTACCAGAAAGGTAGAGGGGCCTAGAATAATTTTATACTTTAGCTATTGAAAAATAGCAGATATAAAAGCTCACAGCGCCGTGAGCGCACTTCAAGCTTGTAGCTTGCAAGCTTATGTATTTTTTAAGCGAACATTTGTAACTCAAATTTTGCTTCTGGGTGGTCCCTGGAACTAAATATTTTGAGATGGGGGTCCGTGGCCAAATACATTACATTTTGGGGGTCCTTGACATGAAAAGGTTTGAGCACCACTGACATAGAAACACATTTTTTTTTTTTAAACCTTAGAAGGATTTGAAATATTCAAAGATTTTTCACGGTTTCACGATTTTTCAAAAATAGCAGATCTACAAGCTCGTGGGACTGAGTTACTAGGGCCCAAGGTAGAGGGGCCTAGAATAATGTTATACTTTAGCAAATAAATAGCAGAAAAATAGCAGATATACAAGCTCAAAGCGCGCTGCGAGCTTGTAGATCTGCTATTTTTACGATTTTGTACAAATCCTTGAATATTATGTATTTTTTAAGCGAACATTTTTAACTTAAATTTTGCTTCTGGGTGGTCCCTGGAACTAAATATTTTGAGATGGGGGTCCGTGGCCAAATACATATCATTTTGGGGGTCCTTGACATGAAAAGGTTTGAGCACCACTGACATAGAAACACAGTTTAAAAAAAAAAAAAAAACCTTAGAAGGATTTGAAATATTCAAAGACTTTTCACGGTTTCACGATTTTTCAAAAATAGCAGATCTACAAGCTCGAAGCGCGGCACTCGGTGCCGCGCTGTGAGCTTGTATATCTGCTATTTTTCAATAGTTAAAAGTACCCAGGGCCCAGAATTTGGTGCACCCCTGTTGATGATCAGACAGTTACTTACTTCTTCATTACCAAGTATCTGAGGGAGTTCCCCAGCGTGTGGTCCTCCTCATGCAGCACGAAGGTCACACAGCCCTCGTCAGCGCCATCTGCCTGCACCTGAACGCAACAACAACACCAGCAGCACCACAAGCATTAGTTATCTCATGCACCTAGACCAGCAGTTCTCAACCTGTGGGTCAGGAGGGACCCCCAGGGGGGTCCCCAAATTATTTTGGGGGGGTCCCCAGATGACTTGCAACACTGTTTTCTCACTCAACAGTAAACAAACCAACATAAAGTTTAAGTGTATAGATAGAGAGTATATGCACATTTCTAAAGTGACAATTTAAGTACTTTTTGTGCGTTGATATCATTCGAAACAGGTGACAGCAGACATTTCAGCTGTGACATTACATTTTTGTACACTCCACAAACAGCCCTTTTCATGGGAGTAAAGTGTTGATCTTTTACATTCCTAAATTCCATTGTGTGCACATGCGTGTGTGTGTGTGTGTGTGTGTGTGTGTGTGTGTGTGTGTGTGTGTGTGTGTGTGTGTGTGTGTGTGTGTGTTCGTGCGAGCACAGTAAGGTTAGGCCTTAAACACAGAATTCCAGTGGATATTTGGGGTAAGTAAGTATCCAAGGCAGTCAGAGTCACAAATGTCAGAATCGATTCATTCATCGATGTCAGACATGGTCCTCCACTGTAGGCCTACTATCTATAAAAGCAGAAAGGCCACAAAAACAACTTAAAAAGAAAAGGAAAAAAAAGAAAGAAAAACTGATTATGATTATAATGATAAGACTTTAGTATCATTATCATTACTATTAATATTATTGTAAATTATAAATATACTAGGTTAACTCCCATTCCAAAACAGTTCTGAGGTATTTAGCCGACATTATGGTCTTTAGATCTTTAGACAAATGCTGCCATCCAGTGGACACACTCTGCATTACAGGATTATGTGGCAGATACACATTACACACACATGTCGGTTTAAATAATAATTACATTTCTTTGAATGTTAATCTAAAGTCTGTAGCATTTCAGTAAAGACATGTAATCGCAATCAGTTTTTCCCCCTTCTCTTTTTACGAGTTAGATAGCTTTATGATCTAAAGTTACTGCCTGTTACAGAAAGTATTCTCCTCCTCCCAAATACCCACGCATGGTGGCACAGACTGCAGTGGTCACAGACTAATTTTACATTATATTATCATGCTTATTACATGATACTGGTAAGTTATCTATACTATACCATTTCCAGGACTGGTTTCTTCTCGCCATCTCCTGCCATGCTTTCAACATTCAACAACACACAACAAGAAGCCAGACAGGCCGTCGCTTACAGATGACATACAGTGGAGACGGGACGTTCGCGAACGAATCGAGTATTTTGAACGGCTCTTTGAAATGAACGATGGGATCCGGTTCGCAGTATAGCCCTGGGAGCCGTCCCTTTCTAATGAACACAGTGGTATAAAAAGTACTAAAATTCTTTACTTATTAGTAAAAGTATCAATAATGCTATGTTGAAATACTCTGCCACAAGTAGAAGTTTGGATTCAAAATGTAAAGTAGGCTACACAAGTATTTGGTATCAAAATGTCCTTGGCTTAAAGTACCAATATTAGAACGTACTCATGATTATACAGAATGTTTTCCAAGGAATAAAATGTAGAAAAAACTTTAGAAAATAGCGGATCTACAATGTGTTGCAAAGCGACACATTGTGAGCTTATAGATCGGCTATTTTCAAATGGCAGAATGTATATATGGCAGAAATGTATATAGGGTTTAAGTAGCCTTATGTTATTTGTAATCGTAGCAAAATCTACAAAGTAACTAAAATGAGACAGTCTTTTGATTTTGAACGGCTCTTTGAAAGGAACGGATCCCAGAGATCCAGCTCACTTCAAAGAACCATAAATCCCACAGGAAAAAACATGTGACGTTTCAAACCGCTTGACCGGAAGCCTTATGCGATTGTAGTTCGCAAGCTTTTTATTGTCCCTTGGGCCAAAGGCTGGGCGTGTCCCTAAAGAACTACATTTCCCAGGAGAGGCAGAGTCTGCGTCAGGAGGCTGCCTGTGCCTGCCGAGTAATGATTAGCAAAGCAAAGCAGAAGTCACTCGTAAAGGATTAGCATTACTAGCAGCAGGTATTATTTTAGCCTGCTGCTGTTAGCAGCCCCTGGATGTATTTAAATGTTGATGGAACATTAGCTCACACTCTCTGAACGACACCCAGAAACGTCCAAGGTATTTGTATATCTCTCTTAGTCTGTTGTCTTCCTGTGATGGTAGCTAAACTAAGCTAGCCATGTTGTTGTTGTTTTTCTTCACATTCCACTGTCTCATTTTGCTTACTAGTAGTAACTAACTAACTACTTGGTGGCACCACAGTTAGCATTGTTTTGATCCTGGTTTGCTTTTAATATTAACAGTTTTTTTTTTAGATCTATAACTGTTAGATTCGTTTTTGATGTTTCCTAACATGGTGGTACAACTGATAAATCAACCCAGTGTCTCTCTCTTCCTCTCTCTCTCTCTCTCTCTCTCTCTCTACTTCCTCTTTCGGTTAATCCAGGGGTCCTCAACGTTTTAAGGCCAAGGACCCCTTAGCTCTGAGAGAGATGAAGCAGGGACCCCCACTACTTATCGTATAAATTTGGTTGCAGATTAAACATGTATGTGTACATGGATTATTTCTTATACAGTTTAGACTTGACAGCACTATCAACCGTGTAGGTTGGATTAATGTGTATTTACTATTTTCATATATTTAACCGCTTGAACTGTCAATAGCCTACCTACTACTACTAGTCTGCTCTTCTTTTCCCTCTACACCAAACCTCTGTGCCTATTTCTTGTTCCACTAAGAATAGGGATGCTAGGGTTCAAGTGATCAAATATGATCACACAAAGATTTGGCGGACCTCCTGTAGTAACTCTGAGGACCCCCTGTTGAAGACCTCTTTGCTAATCTGTTTGTCTTTCACTCTTTCTTCTCGATCTATACATCCATCCACTCCTCTCTTTGGTTCTCTCTCTCTCTTCCTTCCTTCCTTTTGTTTACCTCGCTTTCTCTCTGTCCTTTCCTCTCCCTTTCTCTGTCTCTGCCTCACTCTTCCTATCTCACTCTCATTGTCTCTTTCTCTCCCTCTGTCTTCCTCTCCTTGTCTCTGTCTCTCTATCTCTCTCTTACACTCAATATGTGTGTCTCGTGCTGCTGCTCTCCGGTTACATCGCCATTCTTCTGTCCCATTCTTCTCCTCTCCGGTCCTGATCATCATCATTATTGTCACAGTGAGATCACAACGTTAAGCGTTTTCACCTGAAAACCCGGGGCCAGCCTGTAGTTGCCATGGCGATCCTGTTTGCTGTGGTGGCGCGTGGGACCACCATCCTGGCCAAGCACGCCTGGTGCGGCGGCAACTTCCTGGAGGTGACCGAACAGATCCTGGCCAAGATCCCCTCCGAGAACAACAAACTGACCTACAGCCACGGCAGGTAGGGTACGCTCAGACATCTGGCTCGTAAGGAGGCCAAATTCCTCTTCCTATAGCGACATTACTCCCTTACCTTTGAACCTTCACACTTGAGCGGGTGTGTCAACAAAGTGACGTTCTTCCAGAGTTTAGGTCTGTCCCATTGGTTAGTGAGTGTCTCTAGTACCGAGTCATGGTTCAGCCATGAACCTGTATTCAAGCCTTGAGCTGACCCCGCAAACGGCATAATGCCTCTTCGATCACAGACCTAACGCCTCTTCTGGGTTTTTCCCTTAACATGGGAGTGGATGCATCATCAATGCATCTGCTGTGAGATATGTGGACGTACCCAAATGCAGGCATGCACGCACACAGTTTCTCTTAACTTGTGTTTTAAATTTGAGTCTTAGTTATCATGTTTTGTTAGTCAACCTCAATTGGAAAGCATTGTGGGTCAACTCCTGTTGTGTTGTTTTTAAATGTATGTATACACACACACACACACACACACACACACACACACACACACACACACACACACACACACACACACACACACTCACACAGGAGCATGACTCCTCAGTTTGAATGGACATTATTACAACATAATGACACAAACATACCGTAATGCATAATGACACAAACATACCGTAACACTCAGTCATTCTCAGTCAAAACAGTTCTATTCAGTCACATAACTGACACTATCATTACACATGATCAGCTGTGTTGTTCCAGCAGCAATTGTTCAAGGTTGTAGCCAGACACCGACTGATAGAATAGGAACGTCTAAGAATTGGGCAGAAATGGCAGAATAGACAGAATGGGAACGTGACCCACCTGCATTCTCGAGATTTTCAAGTGCATTTCTTGTCAACATAATTTTCTGCTTCTGGTTCCCTGCACTTGATTGAAATGGTTTCCTCTTCATTATTTCAGCTATCTGTTCCATTACATCTGTCATGACAGAATCATATACCTGGGCATCACAGACGATGTGAGTACGACACTTTAGTGAGATTGTGTGGTTTGACTGATTGATTCGATAATAAGAGACTTATTGAGTTTCTGTATTCTGGAATTAACCACTGAAGTTTGTGCACATGGTGTCCATATTTTGGGTCATTTATAAGCATAAAGTGACAATAAAATGACCTCCAAGCTCAGATTGTAGATAGCTGTTTTCACTATTCATTGTATGACAAATGATATAGGGTTTAGTACTGCATGTGTTATATCTTTGTATTAAATCAACAACAACAAACGTTGCTTGTTCAGTAACAGGGGTCTCCCCAGCTCTTTAGTAACCGAAAATAAATTTTCAGGTGGGACACCGATTTCATCCAATCAGGAGAGAGAACTCATCAGCTTCAAATCTTGTGCTTTAGAGTAGGGTAGACCCCTGTTACTGAATAAACACTATAGCAATGGCCATTATGGGAAATGGAGAGCTATTTTAACACTTGTCTTAACAAAAAGAATTCACTTGGAGCACCTTTAAGTTGTTAAGTTGGTCTTTTGCTTGTGCGGTAGGACTTTGAGAGGTCGCGTGCGTTCAGCTTCCTCAGCGACGTGAAGAAGCGCTTCCAGACGACGTATGGCTCGCGGGCGCAGACCGCGCTGCCGTACGCCATGAACAGCGAGTTCTCCTCCACGCTCGCCGCTCAGATGGTGAGTCTGTCGACAATGCAAAGGGATTAGGATGAACAGGGAGCATGTGAGGTCTGCATGTGACTTCTCTCTACCTCGGGGGAGACTTGAAATGCAAGTCATGCATGTAACAGATGCCAGTTTGAAAGCTGGATATATATTCATTTTCTGTTCTGTTTTCTCTTAACGCTGCGTGTACTTATTTCTGCTTGTGTTTTCCTGTGTTCTGTTGAACAATGGATCTCAGACATTTTTTAATTACAATATTTTCAGTTTACTCTGAGAGTGTACAATTCCAATTGTATACTCTCAGAGTTACAGACCTGTAACGGTCCATTTGCTTCCCAACTATCAATAATTTGTTGCAGGTTCGATCATCAGTGATTTAATTGGGGAATCCCTTGAAAGCTGCCCACGGACCCCACTTTTGAGAATCACTTCTGTAGAACACTTAAAAACCAGTGGAATAAAAAGTCCCTAGATCTGTACAATTAATTGACTTATCGTTCTTAATATCTGTCATTATGGCCATTTGTCCATCCAACAACCAACTACCCTCACCTTTGTTTAAACTGTGTCTCCCACCGTTGTGTCCCCCCATCAGAAACACCACTCGGATCCCCGGGGGTCTGATCGTCTGACAGAGACCCAGATGCAAGTTGACGACCTGAAAGGTATCATGGTACGGAACATAGGTGAGTCACTGTTGCGGTATCCCCCTTTTTCTCCCCGATTTAGTCGTTACGTCAATCTATTCCTCCCCACACACATTTCACTGCTGTTGTAACCTACTGACTCACCTGCCAGTGAGGAGTCCCCACCGGGAGGACTTAGAGCCTTCAGCTTACTCCTCCCGCTCCTTTAGGAATACACGCAATGACCAATACCACCCTTCCCTCCCCAAACACGGGCCAATTGTGTTCGCATAGGTGCCCGACAAAGCCGAATGCATCATGCTGGATTCGAGCCCACAACCTCTGCGGTGGTGGGCAGAGACTACCGACCAAACCACACATTGTCCCTGTTCTTGGCTTCATTGTCCGATTGGTAGTGCATTACGCCCTGTCATCATCACACAGCAACAAGTGTCGGTTATCAGTTTGAAGCTTCCGTACGTCAAGACACAGACAGATCCACACAGCAGTTGTCATGTCCATGACTAGGAATTGCACTCCTGCTGTAATTCAAACACCTTGACCAACAAGCCAAAGGAGTTTACAGTTTACAGTTTACAGTTTAGGCATTTAGCAGACGCTTTTAATCCAAAGCGACTTACAATAAGCAGATAACATCACAATAATAAACAATATAATATGTCAGTACATCATCAACAATATAACAAATGCAAATGGATATCTATCTAGAAAAAACACAATATAATCAAAGTTCTAAAAACCTAAAAAAACAAAAACAAAACAAATGCTAACTAGGAGTAACCGTAACAACCAGGACTCAGACAAACAAACCTAGTGTGTAACTATGCGACATATCAAACAAACCATATGAGGTGAAAGCCTCCGTAACAGTAATTAAAGGCAGTGTTTGAGAGATTGGAACATCAATATTGTGTATTTTGTCTGCAGACTTGGTGGCTCAGAGAGGAGAGAAGCTAGAGCTGCTGATTGACAAGACGGAAAACCTGGTTGATTCGGTGAGTTGTTTGTTTGTATCGTATTTCATGAAGACCGTTTACTGACAGTTTATGACCCTGACATGTGTTTTATATTGTTGCATGCTGTGGGCAGAAAACTTTTATCTCTGTATTTCAGCTTTATGGTTTTGCTTTGTAAATTCGTGCCCTACTTCCTCATACAAGTGCTGCACAAAAGTGTACATGGTCCATTTGGTTCCAGTCCGAGTGTATCAAAAAAGCAACTGTGTTAAGCACCGTTGGTCCGACCAGTTTAACATTCACCAGGTTAGCATTCACCAGGTTAGCATTCACCAGCATTAGTTTTACTGAGGTTAGGGCCAAGGGGGTTAGGGTAAAGGTTAGGTTTAAGGCCTGCGGTTGCAAGTAGTTACCCCTGTACCCCCGACTTTAGTCACCTCCGTGCAGCCAATCACAAGCTTCCACTGCCTTAACCCAGTTGCCTTTTTGATACACTCAGACTGAAAGACCTGCAAAAAACACTCTCCCTATATCTTTGTGTTTCTCGTAATATTATTTTCCACTCATGATTATTATTATATTTCTTACCACAAGCCAACATGGCGATACCTCCTGGATGTAGTAGCCACAGACCTGAACTTCTTATTTATTCTTTCAGTCGGTGACGTTTAAGACGACCAGTAGGAATCTGGCTCGTGCCATGTGCATGAAGAACCTTAAGCTAACGCTGGTCATAGTCCTGGTGTGTCTGGTGAGTATCAACAGAAAGGCATTCCTCTTTTAACCATGTTTTTATAGGCAGAAATGTTCAAAGCTTTCTGATTTTTTTTTTTTTTACGTTCAAAAACAGCAGCTCTACAAAATCACAAAGCGTCACAGAGCGACTATTTTTGATTTTTCTATTTAACAAGAAAAGGTTTAATAAATGTTTTGATTAGACTCTCAAATCGGTGTCGGCATCTGAACAAATCTGGCATTGGTCGGGCTTTAGAAAGATTGGAAACCACAAGCGGATGCGAGGCTACTTCCTCTAAGAAGTGGAACCCTCGTGGTTCCAGTACAGCAGGGTGACCGCTTTCTTTTTAGTATGCAGACGCTAAAATGGGAGATGGGGGTCCACAGCCAAATACATATAAATGTGGGTGTCTTGACTCTTGACATGAAACTGTTTGAACACCACTGGATTATAGTGTAATATTTCATCCCATTAAGCCCGGGAAAGCATCTGTCATTTTATTTTTGAGCAAAAAAAAATTTATTTTATCCACAAGTTTCCCAAGGAGCTTACTGGGGCAAAGGGAGTGTGTTAATGTGGGCTTCACTTCCTCCACACAGCTGATTCAAATCACTTAACAAAGTTAAAGAAAAGGGGAAACAGCGACCTCTACTGTTTTGTTCCTTTTCATTTGAACTGCTCAGTCGGACTGTTCTTGAGAGATTAGTCAGAATCAAACAGCCAAGAGGAACAGGAAGTGTCACGCAAGAAATCATGGAGCATAGGAAACTTGTGGATACTTTGGCTATTCAAAAATAGCAGATATGACAAGATATATAAGTTCATAGCCTGTCACTTTTTGCCATACTACCAGCTTGTAGATCTGCTATTCCTTATTAAAAACATTTAACTTGAAAATCTTTGAATAGGATAGGTATATTTTTTAATTATAATATAAATATTAAAACATTTTGAACTCAAATCTTTGCTTCTGGGGGGTCCCTGGAACAAAATAGTTTGAAATGGGGGGAGTCGGCAGCCAAATACTGTGTCACTGCCTGGTGTCACTATTTGACTATAATTGTTCTTTCCCATTAACTATGTTTACTTGTATTGTAGTGTTTTTGTATGGATAGTTGTATCACCACCACTCTTTACAGGGACTACAGATGAAAATGAGCTTCTGGCTAACTGCATTGTCCCCGATAGATAAATAAATAAATCAAATATAAATACATATCGTTTTGGAGTTTTGAGCATTTAGAAGACATTAGTAGAGTCGTCCGCAGGTCTTAATGGGTCAAAGACATGGGGCCCTATTTTTGCCAAGCTAAACCCTAAACTTCTTTGCCTTTTTACCGTTTAGAAAAAAATGTTTAAGCTTGTATATCAGCTATTTGAACTATTTAAAAAAGTTTTTCAAAATAGTAATAAAAGGCAAAGAAGTTTAGGGATTTAGGGTTTAGCATGGACAAAAACGAGGCTCCTCTCTGTGCTCCTCAAGGTGGTCCTCTACATCATCGTCTCCGCCTCCTGCGGGGGTCTCAGCTGGCCGAGCTGCGTCAAGAAATGAGACGACGGGACGACGAAGAGACGGAGAGAGAGAGAGAGTCGGAGAGAGAAGAGGTAGGGAGGGAGAAGTTCTCTCCCACCATGTTGAAACACAAAGGGAAAACACCACTCTCCTTGCTGGAACATTCATAAAGCCCTCCTTCCTGGCTCCTCCTCCTCAGTGGCGTGAACTTTGACCTGTCGTCTGGACACGGAGACACCCCCCCCACACAGTTCCCATAGCGATGGACACAGCATCCATCTCCTCTTAAACATCTCTGGACCAGTCATGTCTCATAATACAGTGGTTCTCAACCTTTTCAAGCCGCAACCCCCAAAATAATCATATTTGAACTGGGGACCCCCCACACCCTGACGAGCACTAAGAGTTGAGGCATTACATTTTGTATAACACGGTTCTATTGTGAAAATGGCAGATCTACATGCTCACAACGCCTTTCTGCCTCTAATATTTGACAATTTGGCCAGTGTTTCATTTGTCATTTTAGAGGTATTAAGAAGTCCTTAAATTGTCACTTTAGAAATGTGCAGATACCCTCTACACACTCAAATCTTATGTTGGTTTGTTTACTGTTGAGTGAGAAGTTAATCATCTGGGGACCCCCCAAAATAATTTGGGTCCCGACCCACAGGTTGAGAACCACTGTCATAATAGGGCTGGGCGATATGACTTCAAATCAATGTCACGATTATTTCAGACATTGATTATGATTGATTAACGACTATTAAAGATATAGTGAAAATAACAGATCTACAAGCGCACTCCGCCATTGTGCAATGAAGTATGATACAGCGTTAAGTGGCTAATCAGACTAATTGATTTAGTTGATTATGAAATATTTTGTGTCGATTCAGTGATATAAAAGGCATAAAAAAATGCTAACCCATATGATCAAGATTTCGTCTGTTATTGGTTGTGAATGTTTTGATACATTTCCGGTTAATTGCCCAGCCCTATCTCGCTAGTGAACACGCTTGTCTCGTCTCATGAACACCACACAGCTGCAGTATGTACTGTAGGTGATTCATACCATAATGAACCACTCAGATGTTACTGATTTCTTTTGACGCTGTTAAGCCCCATTCATATTTAGTCGCACCCTGAAAATAGCTGATGTAGAATCAAAAATGCATCACGTTTTGGCATGCAATAGAGCATAATTAGACTTCAATGTCTTGCTTTTTCTCTTAGATAAACAAAAATAATGTATTAATCCCTGGTTGGATTGGACATGCAAGCTGTACATGGCATTCTGTGTAGTTTCAGATCCAACAACAAAGCTCAATTTCTAAGTAAAACAAGAGCTGATCTACAACAACCTAATGTGACATGTTGTCAGCATCTAGATATATACGTATATAAATGATAAATTAACTTATGAATTAAGCTTAATTACTCTGTACGGCGATCCTCGTAAAATCACTGAGGATAATACAATATTGTGACTCGACTAACACCAGTGTGTGTTCCCCACAAAGGTCGGTTTTTAGCCTCGGAGTTAAAGGTTTTGCCGTGCATGTGTGTTTCATCTAACAACCAACTCGAGAGCCAAACTTCAACACTCACATTTCTGCCTCCTCACCTCCTCGGACCTCTGGCATGTCTGTGTTACGCTGAAATTGTTGACCCGCCGAAATATGTGACCATCTTGTTGGACTTCACGTAACGGCTGAACGTAAATCACTGCTGTATGCTGTTAATTTAACAAAGTTAAACCTAGTGGTATTCAGGCCACATATTTGCAAGGCAAAGACCTCAACGTGTGTTATGCGAGGCCCAAAAGATAGCTCGCAAATGTCACCGTAACATTGCCATGCAGGACGACAGGGAGAAATGTGAGTATTGGAATTAGTCAGGTGATATCTTAAAGAATCCTGGAATAAATTCCATACCAAAACATTACTTCACCAATGTGTTTGTATAGGTGTCTAGTAACACATCTCACAAAGACTGAAATTCAGTTTCCCTAGGAGAATACATATCAGCTGTAACGGATTCTCCTAGGGAAACTGAATTTCAGTCTTTGTGAGATGTGTTACTAGACACCTTTACAAACACATTGGTGAAGTAATGTTTTGGTAAGGAATTTATTTCACGATTTGGCACCATTTCTGAAGATATCCCCTGACTAAATGATGACTTTTGCTGATGACAACAAACCCTCTATTTTCTTTTCTTTTCTGCTCAAAGACTGATGTTTCATTCTCACCAAGCTCAGTTACACAAGTTCTTTTTTGCCATACAAATGTAAAAAAAGAAAATAAATTATATTATGATGTAAAATCAGTACATTAGATTTGTATTAATCTATGAACTAGAGACTGACGGTTGTGTCAAGTCAAGCCTGATCTTGAGTGAATCTGGCTCCCTGGATGCGAGAGGAGAGGTGGCTCCCCTCGTAGGGTGCCGCTCAACATGCCTATTATGTCATTTTTCTTTCTTTCTTTTTTAAACAGAATGCACTTTTGACATTGTACATAATGTTTGCTTTCCTGCCACCATATGGTTTATGATAATGTGAGTATTTAACTATTGTAAATCCAGATTTGAAATAATAAAAAAATAAAATAAAATCATGGTATCATTCAAAGAAATACCTACAGCGATGTCAAGCATTCCCATTATTGAGAGAAAATGGTTGATCAAACGGACAGTACTATTGGAGTTAGTTGGTGCTTGCAGGAATTGATTTAATGGGGTCAAGTAAGATGGTTTTAGCTTTGAGATCTGAGTCACTGAAGCAGACATTGGATGAGATTGGTGCATGATCTCCTTGTTTATTTAAGAGCTGGAGAGCCGTCAGGGAGACCCCTTACCGAACAAACACTAGCAATGATAGACTACTATCAGAACAAATAGCCATAAACTTTTAACAAAATAAATGTTTCAACCACAAGCTATCACTTCAGCACCTTTAAGCCCTACAATTGTCTATTATATAGCCTACGTTGTTTTAAGACAAATCTACAAGCTCACAGTGCATCAAACAGTACCACCAAATGTTGTGAGCTTGTACATCTGCTATTATTTGAATTTTTTTCAAGTAATGTATGGAATTGTAAAATAATTCTGAAACATTTTACACATTTGCCCAAAGTAGGGAAGGGAAGCCAGGGTTAATGTGGTTAATTATTAACTTTTGTTATATGGCAGACTGCATTCCCCAAAAGGAAATGCATATTTAATTCAGTCTGTTTTGACCGGAAGCAAGGATAAAAATACATATCCCCACCGGCCATAATTTATGTTTTATGCAAAAGCAGAGGCATGCCCCCTGAACCCCCTGAAAGGATTCCTGTGTAAATATTTCACCAAGCTTTCCAGGACATCCTTTCATTTGACCGTGACCTTGTACCAACCAGTGAACTGTACTGTCATGAAACTGTACCCTATGCAACCAATCACCCGACCCCCCACCCCCCTCATCACGTGACGTGGCCGGAGAGGACCACCAGAGCATGGACCAGAGCAGCATTTCATTCACCACCACCAGGTGAGCTGAGACCTCCTAATCACTTACACCTGTTATAGGCTACTAGTCATGCTCAGTCTTCAGAATAGAGTATCGACAGTGTGTGCACATGTTTGCCTGCCGTACAATATCCCCAACAAGAAGTCATTCACGGATAAAACAAATTCACCCCGAGAATGTAAGTTGATTGAATTACAACTTTATGTCGTTGTCAAACTAAACTTGTTGTGGCATTTGAAAGCAACACAGGCATTGATTGATTGATTGATTGATTGAAGACTTTCTTAGAAGTTTGCATAGGAAAAGGTACAGTTTCATAACGGTACAGTTCACTGGTACAAGGTTCCACAGGAAACCATTAAAGTATCTCATATAACATTGAATGACAGACGAATAGAACACAGTAGGCCTACTATGCTGTAGATGTCAGTAAAAAAAACATATCGTATCGAGTCGTTTAGCACATTTAATGAAGTGTTTTGTTTGTTTGTGTGTGTTTCACTCCAATTCTGTGTCGACAACTTTTGGACAACTGTTTGTTACCGACTTTTCAATCAGGTAAAATGTGATTGGTGATATTTCTAATTACAGACTATAGCTCTTCACTGCCATCTATTGGTGACTGTGTGAAAGTTCCTCACTGGACCCCTGAATAACTACTCTGCCAGGCCTAAGGAACCAGTGGTGTAAGTAAATACTACTGTACTTGAGTACAATTTTTAGGTATTTGTAATTTACTTGAGCATTTCCAATTTTCTGTACTTTTACCTCTACTCCACTACATTTAAGAGGCACATAATAGTTAGTACTTTTGCTTTAACTTTATTAAGTTACTTTGTAGATTTTGATTACCTACAAAACACACATTAACCACTTTAATCCTACATACATTTCAGCCATTTGAAAATGGCAGATCTACAAGCACACAATGTTGCGATGTGACGCATTGTGAGCTTGTAGATCTGCTATTTTCATATAGGTTTTTTATACGTTTGAAAAGTGAAATGTGACATTCTGCATAATGAGTAGCCTACTTTCTACTTTTGGTACTTTTGATACCAATACTTTTGTACATTCTTAATTCCAGACCCTTTCTTGTAACCATATTTCTACACAGCAGTATTGATACTTTTACTTAAAAAAACATAAAATATCTTAGTACCTTTTACACCACTGCCTAAATAACTATCAAGAATTACAAGGACACCAGCAGAAGTGCATGGTTGGTTGGATAGAAAAGTATTGCATTGCAATGTTCTGTTAAGAGATTTCAGTTATTGTGTTTAATACCGCTTCGTTTTACTTTTTCTAACACTGCCCCAAGTGAGTGAGTGGCCAGCCAACTGCAATATTATTGACACCCTTTTCTAAAGATGGCATGATAGGAGTGAGTATCTTATTTTTAAAACGATGTACTGGCTTACTTACAACTATTTATACACCACCCTTCTCTTCCTCTTCCTTTTACTACATGTTTATGTCTGTAATCTAATTATAGGCTAGCTATTTGATGGGAGCTCACACACACACACACACACACACACACACACGTGTGTGTGTGCGCGCGCGCGCGCGCGCGCGCGCGCACACACTGTCAGAGAGATACACACACTGGTCAGAGGGGTCCATGGGTGGTGGTGGGCCATTTAAAAACAGTGGTTCTTAAACTTTTTCATGTCAAGACAAGGACTCTGTCTGGTCCATAGCAGTTCTCCTTTTAACGCTATGAAACAGAGCTAGTCAAGGACCCTAAATTAATGTGTATTTGGCCGCGGACCCCCATCTGAAAATATATTTTTTTTTCAAGATTTGTGGTGTTAAAATGTCAAATATTCAAACCTTTTCAAAGCATGTGAACATTTGAAAATGGCTGATGTAGCGATAGGCCTTGGGGGTCCCCGGCGGACCCCACTTTGCATTAGACCATGGACAACCATAATTCTTGAGATTGTAGGCTACAACTCAAACTCACAGGTCCATTTTGAACACACCCAGTTACAGAAACAAGAGGGTCCATCTGGTTCCCAACTATTCATCATTTATCTGGGGTCCCTCTGGAAGCCCCCCAAGGACCCCTGGGGGTCCCCGGACCCCACTTTGAGAAGCACTGAGTCTTAAATAGAACACCTCCAGGGTGCTCTGACCTCATGGGTTGAAAGAGGATCCTGCCTCGCATGCTTCAAATACACTGACTTTACCTTGGGTCATGGACGCCGTTGCCATGTCTGCTTATTGTAAGCGACTTTGGGCTTGTCTTTCTGTGAAGTTGCTTTTATATTATTGGTTGTTGCAGGTTGAAGTTTTTGGTATTGTTTAGTTATTTGGACTTTTTTTGTATTTATATTTTAAACCAGTTCTCCAACAGTTGCATGTCAAGGACCAAATTAATGTATTTATCCACATACCTCCCCATCTGAGAGTATTTATTTTTTAAATGGATCTACACGTACAAGCTCACTAGTTTGTAGATAATGTGTGTATAGGTTTAAAGTGCTCATGTAGCCATTGTCGCTTCTTTTGAGCTTGTTCTCATAGACCCAGGCTGCTTATTTCTCTCTCAAAATCTGGCAACATTGGTCATGGACTGCTGTTCACATACACTTACTGTATGTGTTTCCTGCTTACAAACCCTGGTGTGGGCTCAGGATGAATAGAATGAAACCTGAATTGGTAAATGCAAAATAAAAACATCTGATAAGCACGTTTGAGTAATTACGAAGGATAAACACTGGGTCGGGACCCATTTGTGGGTCGCGGACACTTTTTATGGTTCGTGAGTAACTATCTCCTTCATTTTGTTTCCTACATCAATGTTTTTGTATATTCTTTAAAGTAAAAAAGAAACCTCTTCATGAATTAACAACAATCTCAATGATTAAGCTTGCAATGTGCTGTACTGTATCTCAAGTTCTCAACGCACTGTCAGCTTGTAGATTGCCCATTTAAAAAAAAAACATTTGGAAAACAATCTTGAAGAATTGTGAAAACATTGTGGACATTTGAAAATGTGTATCACAAATCTTTTATGGTGGTCCCCTGCACAAAATCCTTGCAGATGGAGTCCGCAGACCTCCTCGACATGACAATGTTTGAGAAAATGTTTACAGAAAATATTATTTTCTTTGCTGCACATGCCAAGCAGGTTGCCTTTTTTCCTTAGCCCATTAATACCTGAGGCTAATTCTACAATTGTCTTCTAAATCAGTAGTTCTCAAACGCTTTCATGGCAAAGACCACCAAAATGATATTTGGTAGGTTTGGTTACCATCTCGTATTGTCTCTGCTTAAGACCATGCCACGTTTCTCCGGTATTCGTGGGCATGTAGGGCTCTCTGTCCCTGTGATCCAGTGTTTTTGTCACCATGGTATGCTGTGAGGAATCTCCCCCTCCTCAGCTTGACCTGTTACCCCTGCTGCTACTTGGTGGGCCATCTCTGGCACTGGGCTCTGTGTGGGCGTCTCTGTGCTCCACTCTGGGTGACTCTCTGGCGGCTGTCACGGCCGCTCCAGGCAGCCCTGGCAAAGGTCCAGCCAGGAGGGAGGGGACAGGCAGGCTTTCTGCATGCTGCCTGCCTGGGGGCTTTTTGGACACAGAGCAGCATTGTGTCATTATTCTGTCTGTCTATTGAAATGATGTTCTTGATTGCATCTGGAGCCAGTGAGATGATTTTATACATCGGTTCTGTCGGGCAGAAACCAGTGTCCACCAGTAAACAGCAATCCCCTTTACATGTGTGTGGGTTTTGCAAATATTGAACCAATCAGAATTATAAAAAAAGTGCCTTTGAGTAAACGTGCTTCTGAGTAAACCTAACCTCCATTGGATCCTCAAAACTGTCTGGAAATTAGTGCCGTATACAAGTCAGACAGGAAAGAAAAGTCTTTGTACCAACTTTGAAGCAGTATTTTACAGTAGTGTTCTAAAAAGTAAAAACATGTTTTTTAGTTTTTTCTTCTTGGTAAAAAAATGTTTTTGGTGTAAATTAATGCCCTACTTGATCATACAGCATCACACAAAAGCATCAAAAGTAGCACGTCCACAAGCTCAAAACGCAGCACAAAGCAACACATTTTTAGCTTGAGGATCTGCCACTTTTGCTATTTTCAAATTTGAATCCTGAAAAGTACCAGTTTTGGACATACATGAGGGTTCCAACAGAGACCATATATACAGTATGTATAATCAATGTTATTGTCGCATCACTGGATTACACGAGAGGGCCAGGCAGAGAGCGGGAGCGAGATGAAATCAAAGCTGTATGGAATGAGGCTGTTTAAGTTGAAGACGAGGCCAGAATAACTATTTCTGACAAGAGCCAAACTGTGGAACAACTGGGGCACGTGCGGTCTGGAATTTAATGTAGGCGGATAGGATCCAGAGGAAGCTCATCTGTTTCACATTTATATCTGAATTCACTGCCGCAGAGTAGACTCGGAGTCACCTTGAACAGGAGGGCATAACAATATAGTTCAGTTGGGGGTAGTCTGCCTCAATTTCACAGGAATTTCAAGTATCAAATGTTTAGTTTTTTTGTGTGTCCATTGGTTGACCACAGTGGGTAGAGTTGCGTACACCAATGAGACTAAAGCTCTTGACTGGTTGAGAGTGCATACTGAGCTGTCGAAAGGCTGCTGTGTGCTGAAAATGTGCAGCAAGCAAAGCCAAGTCCACACCAATATCTAAATATTGATTTGGCAATTGCGGCATGGTCTCCAAAATTACAAGGTTCACTGGCTTGTAATGCAATAGACTTGGAAATACTTTGCTTTGTCATGTCCCTCTCAAAGAATACATAATTTCTTTAGGTGACGTGTGCTTTGCACATGATTGACAACCTGTCAGGATAAGGACCTTATATGGATTAGGCAGAAATAGTGTGGGAGTTAGAGAGGTCTTAACTGATGCTCTCACACCAGACTGAACACCCACCCAGGCTGTGTAAGAGATGTTTGTTTACCATGACAGAAACTTTTCATTCTGTATAACACTTCTTTATGTACGGTAAACCCAATATAACGTTACATTTGGCTACATAATCTGTAGCCAAAGGTAGCGTTTCATGTTCAACCTCTTTCTCCTAGTCCTCTTCTCATTTTCCCCTGCATATCCACTTCTCTCCCTCAGCGGGGGAAAATAAACACTGGCTGAGCCATTCTCTCGTGAAAGAGGGACTTTGGCTGCTTAGCAACCCTGAATGCCGATTGAGCCTGGCCACTCCCCATGCAGTGAGCTCGGCATGGATAAGGTAACAAGTCGCTGTGCTCCCAAACACAACGCCACCACACTGACTGGACACAGTCAGCGAGTGAGTGAGTGAGTCTGTCCTCGGCCCCCATGCCCCTGCACTGGTAGCTCTTTGACTGTGTGTGTGAGCGAAGCCACATAACTTCAGTGCATCCACAGAATCCCTGTGCTTGGCAGGGTTCCTGACGCACGGGGAGGGAACTGAGGAGGAGGGGGGGGGCGGGTTGTCCTGGCTGTATGCAGCAGTCAATACACACCAGTGCCTGCCTGCCTGCCTGCCTGGTTGCTGGTAGGATTTAGTGCCCCATGGTGGAACTTAGGGAAGCTCTAATGGGATTGTCTGTGAGAGAGGAAAGTAGAGTCTGGTGAACCTGTGAAAGCTGACAGACCTCTGGATTTGATACGCTGGACGACATCACAGCCCTCCCCCACGGGCACTGCAAGCTTCATTAACTGCAACTAAATGAATGGGGGTGGACTGGACCGGTGTAGAGGTAAACCAAGACTCACTTGTTGGAGTTGTTTTGACAGCTGACCCATACATTCTATTTTCGGTTTGTCATTGCATGCTTATGATTTGTTTCTTTTTAGTGGGTTTCGTTTGTTCCTCTACCTTGGCGTAAAGTCTATTGTTCCGTGAACATGCATAAGTCATGTTTTGAGTCGGGTTGCAGGTATACAGTATTGCTGCACTTTTACAAAGGACACCTAAGCTAAGCCAGAGGACGACTTGAACCCTTAAATCATGCTGTGAGTAATGACAGTAGCTGAGGTCTGCATGGTGCTCCCAGCGGCCTGTGTAATTTCTGTCCCGACATTCCGCGAGCAGATCTACAAGCTCACAATGTGTGACCTTGTGAGCTTGTTGGATCTGCTGCTTCTGCGAACAGCACAACAGGTGTACGGAGGGGAATTAGGGCGGTTGAAGATGGAGGGTATAGAGAAGAATTTGTCAAAGTGGGTGCCGTGGGGCAAGTCCAGGGGTGCCTCAGTCTACCCTCTACTAACTTTGATAATATTTGGAATTCATCAATATCCAGTTTAACCTCTTATACTTAGTAAAATGTACTGTACTTGGTAAGATCTTTTTCAGCCTGCAGTAGGCTACACCATGTATCTTCACCAAAAAGAGTTTAAAAGCTCACAACGCTGTGACACGTTGTGAGCTTGTAGATTGGCTAGTTTGGTGAATGTTCCCTCCAGAATAAGGATGCTGGGGTTTGGTTTATGTTCGCTCTCTCCTAATGGAAACTGATGTTCTCTAAAGTTTTCCTCGTCACATACTGGGGTAAAGATTTACATATTTGACATGAATGTAAGGTACTGTAAAGTAGTAATCTAACAGTGCCGTGTATGAAAGTTATTTACAGTGGTACCCTGAGCCACTGGTATAGAGAGCCCTCTGTCAACTAAGTACAGTATGTTAGCATATAGGGCTGAAGTGTTTAAGCAGTCTGGTTTTGCAGGAGAAGTCTAGATGACTAAGCACTCTGTCTGTTACTAAGGGAAACCTTTTTACCCTGAGAAGGGTGAGCGGTGTGGTCTTTCTGCTCAGCCTATTTGACAAACATCTTTGACCCTCTCACATTTGGGCTATTGGACTCTGGGAACAAACTAACATGGAGACAATTATGTTATAGAATAATCGCCAAGAAAATAACATTTTGCAGCCCCATGAAACAAGATATCCCCTGCCGTAAGGAAAATGGCATAGAATTACACACTTGCAATAGGAGCCTTCCTCTTTACATTGTCATGCATCGCGTGCCAGAGTGTGTTCCATTATTGCAGAGTGCTTTTAGCGGAAATAATGTCTTCTGAGAAATCTAAACATTTGGAAGTCTGTATAATGACATGCTGTGCTGAATATTGTGATTTCCCTCACAGATAAAGTCAACATGCCTGTACATTTCTGTTCTTTTGGGTGGAAGTTTTGATTACTATGATTAGCTGTTGGTCATTGGCTGACTGTGGCAGAAAAGGCACGCCGTACAGAGTGTAATTGTAGCGTTGTCTAATAGTTGAGCCTGCAGCTACGTGTAGCTCTGACGTTATCTGCTGCAAACTGAACACAGGTGTCACTTACAGTACACTCTACTGTACTGTCTTACATGACAACCTTGAGGTTATTCTTAAAACGGTAGTTTCCCAAACTCTTTCTGGATCAGAGTCCACTCGATAATCTAGCCGATCACCTTGGGCCCTCCACTTAGCCAAAATTCAGCCGCGATGTTAGTGGTCTGGTCTTTGGGGGACCACTTGCCATATCGGCCAACCAGTGGGACCCCACAGGTGCCATATCGGCCAACCAGTGGGACCCCACAGGATTCTAGAAATTATTTTTTTAGGAATAACCCCTTGAGATGTATCATCTCGTTTTCAAGGAGCACCCACAGGATGGGAATCGCTGTCTTAAAGAATGCCATTCATTTTGCCGGGCTGAATAGTAAATGGAGCAACAGGCATTTATTTCAATTTCCCCACAGGTGTCAAAACAAAAGGTTGGGGTCAGAGTGATCCTCACAGCATTCAGGTAATGGTTGCTATCAAATTCCAGCACAGCATTACAAGTACGGAACACAAGACCAGGGCTAGGGGAACGGCATTTAAACGTTTAACCACTTCAACCCTATCGACGTACAGTAGTAAACTGGACCTGAGTTAGTTGTCTCGGTACTTGCACCACTTTTCCCCGTCTACACCCTAATCTCTTCAACCAAAATTAGCAGATATATTGTAAATCTGCTATATTTTTAGCTCATTTTACCTCCAGAATGGGAATGCTGGTGTTCAAGTGGTTAACTCCTTAAGACTTAACTCGGCCATCATGCTGTGGCTTGAATTACTAGTTCTTAAACTTGTTTTCAACCTGGGGCACCATTTTTTGGGGGGGAGGCATGTCATTATGGGATAAAACATTGAGAAAATGGCAGATCTACTTGTGAGCTTGTGCTATTTAGCTACAGTATACAGGCTGAAGTGGTTAATTCATTCTAACATTGTTATCCAAAAGAAACCGCTACATGTAAGCTTTGTTGTTTAACTACCTACTGTATCTAGCTTGTAATAAATATGCCTGCTGTGCCTGTGACATGATTGTTTTATCCCCCTCTGTTATTGAAGTGCAGCAGACTGTATTCTACTTCACTTACAACATTCAATATTCATTTTGTGTGAAACCCAGTGTGACTAAATGGATGCACATCTGTATTTAATTTTTTATTTGTATTATTTGAATTTTGCATTTAGTTTAGGACTTAACCATAAAGAGATCTGCAAAATGTAATTATTTGTAGTTTTTCTGTACACTGAACAATCCCATGTCTGCAGACAGGAACATACTATATTGGGTTTCATCTGATGTCTTATATTGTGCTGGTCGGTAGGGCGGTAATTGTCACAAATAATTGCGATTAACGATTTAATTGTGTTTTTTGCTTGAACATTGAAATGTAAAAACTTATGGAGCACTTTTGTGGGGTTAAAGTAACTTTCTACTTGATATTTTGAAAATGTGAAGTGAATTCATTTCTACCAGCAGCTGATGACTTGCAGTCAATCACTAACCTGAACTTTGGTCACACTGGTGCATTTCTTTTCATTCAACTTGGCCATCAATAATTCAGTGTGTATGCAGGTACTATTACAACACCCTAACCTATAACATTACCAACTAACTTGGTTGACTGGCTCATTTGCTAGACGTTGGTGATCATTTTACAAATGAGATCAATCATAGATGTTTGTCTCCCACGTCATGTCTAAAGAAGCGAGGTTTTAGCAGTACTCTTTCTGCTTGTGTCAAAATGTGACTTGACACACCAGACCTGGACTTACCTTTTAATGCTCATCTCAAAAAGCATTGAGCCGTTTCGCAGTACAGCATATTGATGATGTTAATATTGCATAATTTATTAATCGATTTCTCTCCCCCCAGTTATCCGAACTTGACCGTTGAAGCTTCTCTGAACGTTTGAAGCCAACTTCAGACAGACACAGCTCCATCATGTCCAATAAAACCTTCTGCGTGGCCACTGAACCTGACCTGTTTGGAGCCAGGGGAAACAACGAGACCTTCGACATGTCCACCGAGGACCTATTTGGAGGCGGGGGCGGTCAGTCTACCCAGAGTGGTCTACAACTCACGTTCTGCACCGGCGCGGACTCACCCGAGTCCTCCTCCGGCAACCTGAACGACAGGGAGGTCAACGGCGTGCCGGAGGGCCGCGGCGTCGCCCAGCGATCGGTCACCCTGTCGCCCAACAACAACAGCTGGGTGATCCTCGCTACTCCGGCGCCCACAGATGATGATGATAACGGTCTGGTTTTCTCGTATGAAAACACAAACAGTCCTGGAGGTAGGACCGTCACAGTTATTACACACGTCTCCTAATCAGTTGTCCCAATCATTTGATGCTTTATCTATTGAAAAAATAGCAGAAATACAAGCTTGCAGCGCGCTGTGAGCTTATAGATCGGTCTTTTTATTTTTTTTATTATGAAAATTTGCAGGTTGCAGGTCTAAATGGGATTTATTGAAATACCATATATATTTCCAAATGGTAGCCCGGGGGCAAATAGTAGCCACCTTATTGTAGTCAGAGGTCTGACCCCATTTTGCATATGAAGCACCCTTCAAATAGAGGCAAATAAATGTTGCAAACTGTCACCTGGTTCTTTTAAACGCCTGGGGTCTAAATTGATTTTGCGTATTCAACGCCCCTGGCTACTATTTGGAAATATATGGGGTGATCGAATTATGTTTGCATAATTGTTATAATCATTAATCATTAATCAATAATTGTTGAAAGATTTTCAGATATTGGGGAAAAAAAAATAAAATAAAAAAAAAAAAAATATATATATATATATATATATATATATATATATATATATATATATATATATATATATATATATATATATAAAATATATATAATATAATTATTTTGTTTATTAGGGCTAATTAAAGCCAAACAAATGTAATTTGTACTGAGATATCGTAGTTATGTGTGGTAAAAAGTAAAATGTCCTTATCGTTAAAGCTCTGCCTGGAGGTGACCGGAGCTCTGAGGAGGGCAGCCCACTGGCGTCTACTGAGACGTCGCGCAGAGGTTCCAGTGAGAACGCATCCTCCTCCTCATCCCTGGCCTCTGAAGCCATGGTCATGAGGACCAGAACCTTCTGCCTGCAGAACGAGACCTTCAACGCCTCCAATTCGCTCTTGGACCTCCTCGAGGACACTCAGGAATGCGCTCCCGGACGCAATTTCCAGACTTTCCTCCAGGCGTCCGACGCCGGTGGCGCCCCCACTGAGGACGAAGCGCCGCTCGCTCACAAGAGCACATTCCTGTATGCATCATCTCCTGCTGCTCCTGGCGAGGCTAGCCCAGAAACGCCATCTTGGAACCTCGGCTCTGTCAGTTTAACTCTCCCACCAGAGCCACGTGAGACCTTTACACTGGATGATGCACAGATCTCCTCCCCAGTCACAGGCGTGTATCGCCAGACCATCCCTTCATCTTCTGATGTAGAGACCTCCACCCTAATGACGGTCATGACTCAACAGAGCATCACTGTACAGACCTCCACCCCAATGCCCGGCACGGATCGCCAGCCCCTCCCTAGCCTTTCGGAGTCTCCATGTGCTTGGAAAGCAGATGGAGCGTCGGCCCACCCGGCTAAAGCTCAGCCAGCAGGTGGGTCGAACCAACCGCAGGCTTCAAAGCCCTCTTGCTCGGCCATCAAAAGGGTCAGCAAAACGGAGGTCAAAAGCTTTCCCAAGCCAGACGGCCGCAGTGTGAGGTCTAAAGTCATGACCAGGCCGGTGGCTACACCGACGCCTGTAAAAACCGCGAGACGTAAACCGCTGCAAGCCAGCGTGCCAAGCACGCCGTCTCAAGGGAACAGAAAACCCCAGATGAAGGTAGCGGAACCCTCACCGGCTCTCTGCAGTCAGGCCAGCTGCAGAGCAGGACCGGCAGCGGCCTTATCAGCAACATTGCCTGGCAATACGACGACGTCCCAGTTACAGCTCAAAACTTCTAGCAGAACTGACCCTGACCCAGCTGTTGAGAGCATGAAAGCTGACAACGGGGCGACTAGAAATAACAAGCGGCGGTCATTGTCAGCTTCTGCAGCTGCCCAATACAAGAATCCGATCTCTAGAACACAGGCCCAGGTTGCTGCAGCATGGTTGTCGACCGGTGTGATCAGGAAGACCACACCTGCCAGTGTTTCGTCTGAGATGGCGGCGGCGTCGCCATTGTCAACGGGTTCGCTCAGGAAGAACAAGCCTGCCTCTGGCGCATCTGGCGTCACCGCTCCCCGATCCTACCTGGCCTCAAGCACAGCGAGGAACCAGTGCACACAGAGCGAGACCCAGAGAGGAAGTCCTGTGAATACCAGCAGAGAAGTTAAGAAGATCAGCCTGGTGGTGAGTAGATCATGAGAATCTGCTGGTTTGTGTAGTTCGGGATGTTAGATTGGACTTTTGATTTCATTGTGTCGCAAGTTAACCAAGAAACTCTTGTTTCTCATCCGGTAGGGTGTCGCAAGTTAACCAAGAAACTCTTGTTTCTCATCCGGTAGGGATGGCTCAGAGTCAAATATTTTAATTGTTTTTTGAGGATAAAAATCGATTTATTAAAAAAAGTGTATTTCTTCTTTTTCTTTTTTTTTTCTTTTTTAGAATAATTGAATATTCCTTCTTAATAGCAGTAGAGTTATTTGATTTTTGTAAGTCATTCACATCCCTCACATCCGGTACACACATGGTTCACACTAATTTTCAACATTAAACAATGGCATTTATATACCTTTTAGAGCTGATGTATGGATCGTATCACAAGTACTATCTCTTGTGTGTCAAGTAAATCTTAATAGTTTATAAAGGACTTTTATATTTTTTAAGACAAAACTTGACATGATATTGTACATTACGTGTCATTTCCACTGTTTTGCTGTTGTTGCAGACACCACCACTTAAGTCCGCAGTAGTAGCAGCTGCTGAGGCCAAAGGCCGCACGGGGCCACAGGCCGCACCCCTGAGGCGGAGGCCCGCCCCTCAACCTCCCAGAGGAAACACTGCCAATCAAATCACCAGATCAACCCCAGCCCCTCCGACTCCCAGAGGAAACTCCACCACTCAACCTCCATCTCCCAGCCCCAGAGCAGCCCCTGCTGGGTCCACCAGGCCCAAGCAGAACGTCACAGCAGGTAGATTTACTTTTCTTTTTTTTTTTCTTTTCTTTTTTTTTTAGGGACCCAGTGTGACTGGCGAAAGATTCGCAACCTCACCCAATGTAATATTTATTCATGATCATTAATTGACATTGTCTTAATGAGCTAAAGAAAGGGATAGAGTTACTAAAATTTAAGTTTAGTCACATAGAGCATGGCAAAGTAAATCATATTGGCCACTGGCTTGGCTGAAAAGAAAATGCTGGGATATTGGAGCAGTGGTCGTCAATATGGACACATTTTGTTTTTACATAAAATTATGTTCTTTCCAGATTTTCCTCAGAATATGTACAGTATGGCACTGGTTTACTATGATATGTATGGCACAAGATTTGCTTCTCAGATGTAGTGGAGAAGACGTAAAAGTATCAGAAATTAGAAATACTTAAGTAAAGTAGAAGTACCTCAAATTTGTAGTAGTAGAAGTACAGGCCTTCGTAAATGTACTTAGTTACTTTTTACACCTATGCCCATGTGTCTCCCCCTTGGGATAATAAAGGTATCTATCTATCTATCTATCTGTCTGTCTCAAGTTAGGGTTGTGACCCACAGTTTTACACTGATGGAGAAGAGCCTGTGGGAGCGATAAGAGACTTAAGACAGTCAGAGCTTTGTAGCGATGATTCCTATTCAGTAGGTAGAGTAAAGCTCCATTCGTACTTTATATGCGCCACGCATTGATCTTGTACATCTGCTATTTGCGGTGCGCTGCGCCGTCGTGTGATTGTGTGTAAATCATACATGGGCAACTGGCGGCCCGGGAGCCACATGCGGCCCTCACCTTCACTTAATGCGGCCCGCTGGTTAATACCGGAATACTGATATGGTTTCAGCTGTTACTATTCCAAACATGACCTGCTTTAATTCCGTCAGTCTATATGAGTAGCTTAATGACTAGTATAGTAGTATTAAAATGTATTTTGTTTTTGGTCCAATGTAGGTATTTGTATTTAGGTTCATAGAGTCAACATGAATATATAACTAAATGTGTTTGAAATTAAATCAAAATGTTACATTTCAGGATTCCAATTAAAAAAAAGAAAAAAAAGAAATAGGATTCCAATTCCAAAGAAGCAAAAATAGCCGATCTACAAGCTCAAAACGCATCGCGCATGAGATACTAGAATGACAAAGTAGGAAGTAGCAATATGCAATGTGGCCCTCTGGAGTGAAGGTGGAAATATAGTGGCCCTCGCCATCATCACAGTTGCCCACCCCTGGTGTAAATAAACATTTACTGTGGGTCAAAGTGAATACCCATATCAGCCCAGACAACCTGTCTTTGGATAAGGCAGAGTTCTAAACATGTCCTATTTTGTGTAAACAAAGCACCAAGCCATGTGTCTAGACCATGTGGCCTAAGGTTAGCTGTGTTTGGCCTGAAGCGAGACCAAGGCTGGTTTGAGGTGTTAAGGGTTATATAACATGTTTGCAGATTATCCTAGCTCTGGTCCATAGTGTTAGGAGTTCTCCTTAATGATATGACACTGCATATGTAGTTTCCTTATTCCTCAACGGTTGCACAAGGTCTACGGTTCAGTCAAATTAAACCATATACGTTTGGTCGTTCGCTACTCACAGAAAGGAAGAACCGTTTTAAGGTTTTGAAGACCTACTTCTCCTCAGTGGGAAGACTCAGGTGCCGGCTACACGGAGCTGGATATTTCTGAAGCTAGACATTTGCTATCTCTGAAGACTTTTATGTGTGTGCTTGTCCCCCTAGTGGAGGTCTGGGGACTAAGACCTAGATATCTTTGTCGTGTGGACCTAGATATTTTTCTATGTGGATATATGAAATATCCAGCTCCGTCTGGCCTAGGCCTCAGACACCCACCTTTTGTGTAAAATCCACCTTTTGGTCAGAAAATTAAATGTACCACCAGCCAGAGAAAAGTTGTAGTTACTCCAGTGTGCCATCTACAGATCTGGTCAATGGAATCTTTCTATTTTTCGATTTGACTGAAGTGTAGAAATTGTGCCCCCGTTCAAAGGTCACGTCTTTTTTTTTTTTTGAGCTCTTTAAATATATTTTCAGAGTGCAACACCCAACATAAAATGTCTTGCCTTTAGTTCTACTGAATCTCTTCTCCAAAGTCCCTAAAATCTTTGTCTAGTTTTTATTGACTAAACTGTCAATATATTTACAGCTACTGTATATTTTCGCCCATGCCTTACCCCTTATCCCTAAACTTCTTTGCCTTTTTTGACTATTTTGAAAAACATTTTAAATACTTCAAATAGCCAATCTACATCGACACATTGTGAGCTTGTAGATCAGCTATTTGAACTATTTAAAAATGTTTTTCAAAATATTAAAACAAACAACAGAAGTTTAGGGATATGGGGTAAAGCATGGACGAAAATAGGGCACCTTGTTTTAGTTTTAGTCATCATAGCTTACTTTTATTTAGTTTTTATTCCGTTTTTGTGATTGAAAAAAGGCAGTCGACAAACATTTTTCGTCATAGTTTTAGTCAACAAAATTAACACTGATTTGTAGGGCTTTTGGGCCTTGCTCGACCATGTCAAGAGGATATCTGTAAATCCCATGTAATAAAATGTCGCCACGAGAGGGCAACATAGAGCAATTCCTCTGTTCCTTTCCTTGTCCTGCTTGTTGGCTTGTGTGTACTGGTTGAGTGTCCAGTCCACAGGAAAGGTGGTGGACTGGACTCGACACAGATGTCCCCTCCTTTCCCTGTGTCCAGATCTAGGAGATGACAAGGGGGTGGGGAAAGGGGGGCTAACTCTTCCTCTGATGGGAAGCCAGATGTCCTAATGGAAAGAGTAGGGGAAGGAAAGGGAGGGTTAAAGTCACAGAATACAGTGTTTACTTTGTAACTGCACGAAACCCAGTAGAGGGGGACACATACTTGTTGACACTTAGTGAAGTATTTTTTACATAATTTTTTTCCTTAAAATCCTTGATTGGCTTTTGCATGATCTTGACACATTCTCTGCGGTATGTTTGCTGTAGTCAACAACATGGGTGAGTTTTGTATGTTTGTCTAGCTGTGAAAATGACAAATAAAATCTGTAACGTCATGATTAATACTGTAATAATAATAATAATACAGTCTGTATAGGCTTTAATAACTTAAGCCATAATGATGTGTACTTTGTACTGTAGTATCATGAATAGGGAAAATAGCCAAAACACTTGTGTAGTTTTATGCATGGGTCTGGCATAGGGATGCAACAATTACAAACTATATTATAATTATTACAAAAAAAATCTATTTGGGGATATAGATATTGTTATATTGTCATTATAGGCCAAGAAATGGCTAAATACTGGTTTGTAAGGTGTTGTGAGATTCTAGACAAGGCATTTTTGTGTTATCAATCAATAGAATACTCGCCAAGACATTTATTGATAATTGGCAGCCCTAGTTTGGTGTGGTAAAGGTTAGGATTTAGGAAAGGGGTCTTATACGTTTTTCAGCCCAAGGACCCCTTAGCTGAGAGTGATGACGCAGGGACCCCCACCACATACTGTATAGAACTGTGTTGCAGGTCAAACCTTTCCATAGATTTCATAGATGGCTTCATACACATTTTTGCAGCACTGTCATCAGTGAACTGTATGCTGGATTCATGTTAACTAAGGATGTTGCAGTGTATTTTCTGACATTTAGCCACTTAACCCCTCAAAACTACACCAAACACGAAAATAGACGATCTTCAATCATATGACACAAAAATGTGGTGGCCCACCTTTAGTAACAGTGGAACCCTGAGGGGTCCTTGGACCCTTTGTTGAAGACCTCTGATTTAGGGCGACCGGCGGCTGAATAACCTTTTCTTAATGGCCGTCCAAAGAATGATGTACAATATCCACTTCCTTTTCATTCGTGAAGGATTTCTTTACATGTTGAATCCAGGCTATTTCTTTGGAGTCTGACCACAGTGTTAGCCATATTTCTAAGGGGGAGGGGCGGGCGATCAGCACTGTAATGGTGACCCACATTGGGGGGCTGGGCTTTTCCCCCCTGGCAGTGTCTGCTCCATCTCTGCCCAGATACTGTGAGTGTGAAGCGACTTGTAGACATCGCTTTTTGGAGATTCCTTAATGCAAACGTAATTGTAGGAGCCAAATATATATATATATATATATATATATATATATATATATATATATATATATATAGTTTGCTTGCTGATCTTATTTTTTGGTATCTTATACCTGTACAGTATGAACATTGTGTCAATCTCATGATAACCAGTGTGGTTGTCGTGATGCGAGTCTCACTTGCAAATTCATTTTGTGCCCATATATGGAGATCCCCCACATATCATCAATATTAAATCTGGTAATGCCCATATATGGACATATTTTGTCAGTATGTGTCTCGGCCGGCCAGGCATTCAGTGAGTAGAAGATTGGCCTGATGGCCTCTTGTCGCTACTTTTAAATGGTTTTGAATATTGGGGGGAAAAAGTAGTCGCTACAATAGTAATGATCTCTATTATCAATCGTAAAGCTGCATTGAAGCACTTTATTAACACACTTTCGTTTTAAGGCTACTAATCATGAAATAACAAAAACATAATTAAATCTCCATAATGCCTTACAAATACAAGAACGCTCTCCCCAAAACACGCTCTCCCCGGGTCAAATTAGGCAAGCGTACTACGTTCGCCACCAGTAAACTTAACCTCAGTATAACTGTGCCTAACCTAAACGTATTCCTAACCGTAACCTCTGTAAAACGAATACAAGAACTGCGAGCATCCCGTTAATTTAAAGCCCAACGTATTTTAGGGGGCAAAAACACACCCTGGACAACATCCTACTGCATGTGCGTAAGATAATGCACTACTATGACAAAAGACATGTTCATACTAAAACTGACATTCGTAGTCTATTGTGTGTGTGTCTACTGTGCAAGATGAATGGGCTGAATGCTGTCCACTGAATGAGAGGAGTTGAACTGCGCACATGGCGACAATAACAACTCTGTGGTGGCATCCCCCTCAACTGGACAGAAGAGCCCTAATCAAACAATGAGCCCTTTTCCGTCTCCACATCTCACAGACGGGCGTACTGCTGCTGCTCCCTCATTGGCTGGGTGGGTGGGTGCCGTGGGGTGGGGGTGGGTTGTATTTTCTACACTATGGGGTCCCCCGCGCACAAGGTTGTCAAGGAGACAGGAGGGTCTGTTCCACTCTAGTTCCAATCCAGACGAGCAGCCTGCACAGCCTGGCCGTCTGCCTGCATGGATGCACTGCAGACCACTACCCATTTAACGCTCTCTCTCTCTGGCTAAATGGATACAGAGACCACTACCCATTTAACGCTCTCTCTGGCTAAATGGATACAGAGACCACCACCCATTTTACGCTCTCTCTGGCTAAATGGAGGCAGAGATGACTGCCCGTTTAACGCTTTCTCTGGCTAAATGGATGCAGAGACCCCTGCCCATTTAACGCTCTCGCTGACTCGATAGATGCAGGGTACCCCTGCCTTTTTATGCAACACTTTGTAAGGTTGCATGGATGCAGCAGGGACCCCCTTCCCATTTGTGCTCCTCATGGCGGGATACACTGGACTCAGAAGCTGTACTTGGACAGAATTTCCAGTACTTCACGCTGGAGCCAATGTTTCTTCTTTGATGTTACAAGGCAGCAGCGGCCGCGGCGGCTCCAGCTGTGACCTCACCCTCCTGACTTGCCTGCTGGTCGCATCCTATCGCTTCTGTATCATTCCTTTGTTAGCGGCGTTCAGCTGCTGCAGAGAGAGGAAGCGTGGTTGGAGAAGTAAGTCGGCCCGGAACGTTGGACGAGTTTCTTCTCTCTTTTTATCTTTTGGTATCTGCAGAAAGATTTCCTTCTCAGATAATCTTTGGTTGCATTGTGATTTCTGTTCTTTATTCCTCTGGCGTGTTGGACGTCAAAATGATCCTTCTACTTTTAATTTCATTTTGTTTTGTTCCTACATTTATGATAAGGACGTTCTTATCACAGCTTTCTCTGCTGCTCACAGAACAGTGAATTCAAGCTATAGGACATGCAGACATTTATATATTTTGCTTTTTATTCACATTAACATTGATTTGTTGAAATCCTATGTTTAGAATAAATATCAGGACAATGCATCATTTGTGTACCAGATCCTTATAATACTGATGAGGATAAAAGAGGCTGTTTATATTTAAAACTATTATATTTGAGGGAAAACTGCAGTGTTGTCTTGGTAACCCAGATTCCAGTCCAACAAAACAGCAATTTTTTTTGTTATACCTTTGATCATGTGCAATTTATGTTTTAACCTTTTTGGGAACTGGTTAAACTGTTGACTGGGACTGTTTCAGGTGTCCTGATATCCCATATTAACAGACACGTGACAGATAATAACACAACATTCTAGGTTAGCCTTGAACTGTGCCAATGTTTCACAGTGTATTTGACCTTGTGGTTTGGCAGTGAATTGAGCCAACTGTAATCACTGTCCTTGATCAGACCCTGTTCCACTGTTAAGTCTTTTGAATACAATTCCATTTAGTTTTACTTACTTACTTGTCATATTGTCATCTGAAATGTTTTGTTTTAGTCTTTTTCACTTGACTAAATACCATAATATTTTAGTGGACTAAATCTACAGTTCATTTGGTCGAGTAAAATGTATTTTGGCTGGCTGCGAGATGGCATGAAATGCCTGATTTATACTCGGTGTGTGCTGAAAATAGCAGATCTACAAGCTCACATCACAGCGTGGCATGCTGTGAGCTTGTAGATGTCTATTTTTAGTTAGTGACACCTGCACACAGCCAAGCATAAATTACTTTTATTGGATAGAGCACTTCTCCCCTAGTCCCCCTCCCCCTCTATACCAAAATATTTACACTGAAAATCGCCCACCCACAAGCTCAAAACACATTGCAATATGACTTTTTTTTTAACTGATTTTCATTGACCATTCACCCCAGAATATGGCCACTATAATTCAGGTGGTTAACAGATTGTTGCAACAGCACACGGTGTCATCAGCATGCTGTTGGTACTTACTCACATGACCTCTTCAACCTCTCGTCTCTCTCCAGGTCCTTCGAGGTCTGCAGCCAGTGGCCTGAAAAGTCCTTTGAAGTCATCAGCCAGTGGTCTGAAAAGGACTGCTTCTTCAAGGATTCCAACTTCGGCACTTGCACCAGGTAAGGATCTCCTTTTATTTCACAGGTAAACTTTTTTTTTTTTACATTTGGTTTTAGTTATACATTAGTCGTCTGAATTTCTTTCGTTTTAGTTGACTAAATATACAATTAATCTACAGTTGATTTAGTCGACTATAGTTAATTTTAGCAGGCCTTGATGTTGTGGTAATGGCTGATTTGTTGATCGGCAGCTACTGAAAATGGCAGCTCTACACACTTGTAGATCGGCTATTTTTGGAGTGTGACACCTGCGAGCAACCAAGCATGAAATGGCTTGTCTTGGTTCTATCGGATCTCTTCTCCACTAGTCGTTTGGTTTTTATTTGAAAACATTTTCCATATATTTAGTCTTAGTTTTTAGTCATCATAGCAGTGATAAAAAGGTAACCTCGCCTACCAGTCTTTCTCGGGAGAAAGCCTGGTGTTCGTTCACAACAGACCGTTTGGTTTCCGCCTAAAGCGCGGAAATCACTAGAAGATGCGGCGTCGCTTTGATTTAGTTCCCCTCATTTGTTTCCCCAATCATTATTAAAATGCTTGAGTAGCCTAGTGTAGTCTTGCCAGTCGCTACGAGTTGGACTAAAAGATGCATATACCAACAAATTTTTCGAAAGCAAAACTACGCCGCATCAATGTGTTTATTAGGTAGGCCCTAAAACTATGTCCTTGGGTGCAGGGGAATATTTTGGGTTAAAACTGAATCCGGTTGATAGTTCCGGCCAAAGTGTAGTCCGTCTAGGACTACAACATGACGTAAAGTGGTTTCCGCTCCCGACCGGATCAAACCTCGTAAAGTGAAGTGATCCCAGACTAATAAAAAGGTAGTTGACAGAAGGATATGGAATATGTGACTCACAGGGTTGGGTGTTGTTTGGCTGTTTGAACTGGGACCAGACCCACGGAGGTCTGGACTGGGGCCACAGCGGGGCCGTTGGCCTGCCCTCGTTTCACATGTGTTTCCTGGGTAAAAGATGTACTGTAATGAGGGCTGCCTGTTGGATTGGCCTTCGGGGAACATGCTTGGGTTTATTAGATTTTCCATTCGTTCTGATTGCAGAAATGTAGTGCTGCAATAGCCGAGCTGATAAATAATTATTCATAGCTTTTTATAGTCATCAATACAATATATTACATACAGAATCTAGTTCAAGGTGCTTTAGAATATTGACAATATTAAATTGATCAAATAAACAAACAGATTCCTGAAAACGTATGCTGAGAGAATAGCATCATCAAAAATGGTAAATGGTGCATTTATTTAGCGCTATATCCAAAGCACTTTAAATGTGCATTACATTCACCCACTGTGGCACTCACACATTCACACACGGAGGAAACCATGCAAGGCACCAACCTGCTCACCAGCAGGAACAGTTAGGGGTTCGGTGTCCTGCTCAAGGACCGGGGATCGCTCTACCTCCTGAGCAACATGTATTTGAGTAGTGGTTCTTCTCCTGAATACAGTGGGAGATGTAATGTCATTTACTGTTATGTGTTGACAACACCTCCCTCTGCTGGTGGCAACCGGAACATCACAACAGGGCATAACAAGAGTAGGGATCCACGCTCCATTCCCATTGACTACAGCATCTGTGTTGACTCCTCCCACCGTCCTCTCTCTACATTGAGCAACACTGTCATTACACACAGCCTGCGTGAATGGAAGGATAGGATGAAGACTGAATGCATGGATGAATACTTTGTGAATGGCTGGATAGGATGAAGGCTGGCTTGACCAATGAGGATTAAGAATTCTGTCCACAGCTGTGCAACCCCCCCCCCCCCCCCCACCTCCCCTACAACACCTCTGGCTGCTCATTGGTTGTTGAATTAGTTGAGCGGCAGGGTCAGTCTGAAGGAGGGGTCTTTGTTGCCCCCCCCACCCCCCACCCCCAAGCTTGTCCGTCCGTCAGTGCTGTAATGTTTACTACAGCCACCGGTTGCGATGTGTGTGACACACACTGCTACGAAACAGCGCGTCTACTCTGCTCAACAATACTATAGATCTCTCTGTAGTTTGGTTTTGTTAAGTAGTAAAAATCGTTTTTTGTTCTTTGAGAGATGTTATGGTCTCCGAAGCGGTCACTGTCGAACCTCCACGTGCGTCTCTCAGCCAAGGGCTTGCTGCGGACGCTACAGCTGCTGTCAGGATGCAGGAGCAGTGCCGTGATCTTCCATGCAGGTGTGTGTGTGTCTTGCTCTGTTAATCTACTAAATACTGCTAGAAATCCTGCAGGGCTGTGTTGTTTTGGCCTCTTTCTTTGCGCTTGCAGTGCTGCGTCCAGTTAGCCCTTTGGTCAGTGGCGTCTATTTTTAAGTGTTGTTGGCTGTTTGTTGCTCTGAAAAGCAGGCTCATCTTTCCTGTTTACTGTACCTATTTAAACGCCACTAGTATCACTATCTGATGACCACCCGAGCTAGAGTAAATGATGTTCTTGCATCACTTCTAAATATGGACTATTGGCACTTGAGCTTCTTGAACCGGATGACCGGCATCCCTCAGGGCTCTGTTCAAGGTCCGCTAGTTATTTCCCTCGACGCCAAATCTGTTCCCCCAGAATAGGGACGCTAGGGATCAAGAAGAGGATAAAGCCATAACGATCTGAGATGTTTTTATGTTGGTCATCTTTTTTGTCCGTTCATGCATACAGGTCATGAGAACTCTGCTCCAGTTTTATTCTAAGATGTTGGTTATTTTAATCCAGTTTCATTCGCAGATCTGGGTTTCTTTGATCCTGTTTCATTCAGAAATCTGGGTTATTTGAATCCAGTTTCATTCACAGATCTGTCTTATTTCTAAATTGGGAGCCTTGTTGTGGCGATGAACCCCACAGTTCCCTCAGAGATCTGTTTTCAAAGACATTCCTCTAAGAGGAAGAGGAGTGTTGAATCTTTGATGGTGAATGCCAAATATGGTTGTGTGTCTTCACAAAAGTAGCTTTTTGATAAAAAAAAAAAACAACCTTATTTCACTGTTAATGAGTAATTTTCGCCTTAGCTTTGCTTTGATGTAGCGTACATGGGTGATTATAATTCATGAAAAATGTATTTCGTATGAATATGATTTTTTTCCCCCAAAAGAATCACCCATGTACGCTACATTGAAAAAACAAACTGATCTAGTGTGTTCAAGGAAAATGCGCAGCACACTTAATGGTGTGTGACGTCATTGGCAGATGTGTTCTATACCTGCATACATCATTGGTACTACAGTACTAAGCCTTTGAGCATTTTAGTGTCTTCCCCACGCCACACACGTTGTATTGTTGACTAGAACTTGATCAAAAATTCTTAATTTAAAAGGGATTAATCACAGACTTTACATTAAAATAAATAAAGTTCAGCTGCAGCCCTTTCAACAAGTGGATGATTGTCTGTCAAGCTTTGCAAGGCTGTGATATCTCCCCACAGCACCAGATCCGTGACCAGTGAAGTCACTGAACGATCTCACCATCTTGTCTAGATTACTGTTTCTCAACCAGTAATTTAATTGTCATGTTTTGAAATGCCTAAACGTGTGTATATATTGTACATACAAAGCCTTAGAACCCTAAACAAAAGATGTTTCATGACCCACTCCACCAGACATTGTTTGTGTGGTTAATGTGTTTGTTGAAACTTTACCCTTGAAAACCCTAGTTCTTGCACTCTGCACATCTCCACAGCATTAATAATTGGCATTAAACACACAAAAACATAATTAGTGGTGGAGTGAGTGTTGGAGTAATGTAACCCTAGCCTTTGAACTAAAAGTAGTGTGTGGGATAAAAAACTTGAAAATGACATTTTAAGGGCTTGATGTACATGACATGTTTTTACAATTAAATGGGTAAGATATTGATCTTATGCACATGATTTGACTCAAGATGTGCATATTACATAGACACAAAAAATACAAGATGATTTATCATGTCTCCTTAAAGGGGGAGTTGTGCTGAATTAGAATGTTTCCCTCAATGTTTCATTCTGTTTATTAGAATACCTATCATATCTGTTAATATTTCCGCTATTTAGTTATTGTTGTTTGAAAATGTAGGTAGGTAGGTAGGTAGGTAGATATAGCCGGGGAGCCACAGGCCCAAAAGCTCAAAGAATAGGATGTTACCTGTGATGTCATGACATACTTTTAATTTTTGTTTTTTCTATTAATTTGGTCATCAAGGTCCACAGAATGAGAGGCCTGCTCTGCCGGAAATCCTGCGAAAAAAGGTTATGGCCATTTGTATATTCACTCCATCGACTTCAATATAAAGGAAAGAAACACACCAAAAAAAATATGCTTTAAGTAGCATGTGAGGGGTCGAACTAGGGATTCTTGATGATTCTGAATCCATTGCAAGCATTTGTTTTGCATGAAAAACATTCCTTGGGCTAGAAAACGGACCAAAATAACGGTGAAAAGTGATGACTCATCACTTTTCACAGGTTTGAGAGGCTGAAATCTAGCCCAAGGAATGTTTTTCATGGAAAACAAATGCTTGCAATGGATTCAGAATCATGAAGAACCCTTAGTTTGACCCCTCACATGCTACTTTTTTTGGTGTGTTTTTTTCCAGTATAGTGAAGTCAATGGGAAACTTTTTTTCGCAGGATTTCCGGCAGAGCAGGCCTCTCATTCTGTGTACCTTATTGACCAAAATTAATAGGACAAACAAAAATTTGGAGTATGTCATGACATCACAGGTCCTCTCTCATTTTGGCCCAGTGGCTCCCCGGCTAATACCTTTATTATCCCACAGGGGAAATTCAGTTGCCCAGAGGCAGCACAGCAGTTAAAGGTTACAAGTTACAAAGAAGTAAGCAAGAAATATGGCGACTATGCAACAATGATTGCGACCATCTGAAGTGCGACCTGGCCATTATGCAACACTTGTGATGGGCACTAGACCCCTGCTGCCTAAGACACCTGCCTCAAAGGAAACATCCTGTCCTCTCTGGACCACTTTGAATTATTCAGCCAGAGGAAAATGTGTGAATTATTGATATATTCTGCAGAAATGTGTTGCATAATGTCCATTTTTGTTCAAGAGCAATAATTTGAATTATATTTATTTTATAAAGTTCCCTTACTCATTTAGACTTGGAACTTCTACACAACTTATTGCCTTTCAAGCCAGGAAGACCTCTGTGTGTAGCTGTTGCTATACTGTATATACTATAGCAACATGTTTCTGTATTTCATTTCTTAAAGTTGGACAAAACGTAGGTCAGGATTTAGGTGTTCTCGTTTATACATTGTACTTTGTGTAAAGAGGAATAACCCACATTATGCACGTGAGGCTGAACATGAATATTGCACCTAATTTGTGGACATTTGAATCCATGTCCGTTGGAATATCTGTACAGTTGTCTGTCTGCAGGCAGCGCTGGCTTGTAGTGAGGGGTCACTGAGGTGTTATAATACTGTTGTCCAGCAGGAGGCATCCCACCCCACTGAAAATGGGTTTCCCTCCCAATGAACATTTTGAGTGTCATTAAAATTAACAAAATATTTCGTCACTGAGCAGTAGGGGTGGGAGGGTATGAAGGGGTTGTTTTGATGCCATGTTGTATTTCATTTCTTGTTGTTTTCAGCTCTTTACTTTTCTTTCTTTCTTATATATGCTAAAACAGAAAATTGTTAATCTTATATCTGATACATCCTGTTGTTGATAATCTGTTGGCAATAAAACTTATTTGACAAAAAATAAATAAAAAAATGAACAAAATAGTTGAGCTATTGTTGAGCTATTACAATCTTGTTGATAGATCCTAGAATTGGTTGCGGGCCTAGTTTGTTTTTATTTTTCTGACCAGAATCCCTCGAGTCATCCCATAAAATTACAGACTGAAATGTAGAACATTACACAAAGCCTTTCATGCGATGTTTGGCATTGACTTTGCCCAAAAACATGTATTTAATTAATCAAAATGAAGTACCCTTAAAAATAACGATTTTATAATGATTAAGATGCTTTTATGTGTGTATATATTATAAGTATTTTGCGGAGCCTTTTTTATATTCAGGTTCATGTACAGTAGTAGTTGCACAGTGACCTTGTGCTGTCTGGCTTCATGTGTGATCTTAGTCTTGTTTGGATAGCAACAGTAAGCTTAACAATCATGAAACATGTTTGTTTTAAGGTGCAGTGCTTGCCTGCCTGTAGGGTTCAACTGTTTTCTTTGGCTTTGAGACTTGGTGTTGAAGAAATTTAGATTTTAGTGAAGTAGTGTATCCTTACCCCAATGTTAATTAAGGATGGCATCGGTACTTAAAACAGTAGCTTTTTTCAAGCCTTTTCATGTCAAGGACCCCCATAAATATGTATTCATCCAGGGCCCCCCCATCTTAAAATATGCTATGGCAGCGACAAGATTTCTTATTAAAACCTTTTCAATTTCTTTCAAGATGTTTTGAAAATGGCTTGTAGAATAGCCATATTAATTTTAGGCCGTTATAGGGTTATAGTGATTGAAAATGAAGATGGGTTATCCTAAAGGTACTTCCATGCAAAGGCAGTCTCAGCTTTATTGCATTGGTGTGTCCTGTGTGCCCGCTGTAGCTCTGTCTGTGCCAGCGCTGGAATGTTGATCCCCTTGGCATCACCGTGCCTCGCCAGCGGGCCTCTATCCAGAGAGCTGTCTGTCGTCCCTTCACAAAACAACAGGGTCCCATAACGATGCTTAACTGAACACTATTGTCCCTTTTCTGGGGCAAACGTTCAGTGAAAATTGCAGATGTACAAGCTCACAGAGAGGCTGTTTCAAAAGGTAGCTCTCCAGCTGAGTGTGAGATGAAGCAGGGACCCCCACTACTTAATTGGATTCATGTTAAATGTGTTTTTTCAGACATTTAACAACTTAAACCCTCTGTACTTTTTGTACTTGACCTTTGAGTTTGGTACTTGGTCTGCTCTTTTTTTTTCCCCTGTACACCAAACCTCTGAAAATGTCATATCTATAGTAAATCTGCTATTTTAGGCTACTGTCTAACACCCCCAGAATGGGGGGGTGTGAGGGTTCAAGTGGTCAAACGGTCCGTCTCAAACAAAGATTTGGTGACCCCCGTGCAGTTTCTGAGGACCTCATAAGGGTCCCGGACCCCCTTGTAGAAGACCCCTGGTGTAAAGGGAGAAAAGGAGTGGAACTAGTGTAGAGCTAGCCTTGTTGGAGCCTGGTCAGCTAAAGTATACAGGGTTTAAGGGCCATACAAACAAACTAACGTTTATAGGCTCTGCAGCCAGTGACTGGTAACGGTGAAGGTGAAAAGATATAGTGCTCGTTGTGGATGAGCCTTTATTTTTGTTATAACTATAGCCATTCAAAACTCTCCTCCTATTGCTCTGATGTGGACTCTGCCATCCACTTGAGTTTTTAAAAAACCTCCCAGCAGCATGCAGTGGTACTTGTATCACTGCTGGTGAAAATGTTGCTGTTGATATCCATTACATTACTCATGAGGCGCTGTTTTTAAAAGGGCGTTCTAAATATAATGCGTGTAGTGTGTGGGTGGGTGTATGAACGGTGCTGTCCTCAGTGTGGGAGGTGTATTTTTATCTAGTGTTATGGAGCCTTGGGGCTGGTAGACACGAGCTGCTGTCAAGCAACAACATGAAGGGGGGATTATTCAACCGGCCAACTGGTAGCGTTCCACAGTTTGCCGTGAATGTTACTACAAAGTTTGTTCATAAATATTGCATTAAACTGTCATCTCTTTAGTGTTGCGTGGTTAAGAAAGCTGCTGTTTCCCCCCCCCCCCCTCATTAAAAAGGGTGTTCCTATCATATGTCCAAGCTCATTACGTAATATCCACTCACTACTGCTGGTATGCTGAATACCCTCCCTAGTAGCATGTCATCCACAGGTGTCCAGTATCAGCGAATAAGTCCCGATGAACATGCTCGTTTTCCCCTGTCTTGCACAACTCTGTAGTCTGTAGCTTTGGCGTCTGCCTCTATCCTGGCTTGTCAGCGTCTTGTGGTTCATTAGCAGAAGCTCTGAGCTGGTTATTATGCAGGGGGGTGTTGCATTTATACAGCTACTGTAAATCAAAACCGCTGTGGCACGGCCTCGCTAGAATACACCACAGCGCTGTCTTGTCCGTCCACACAACAAACAGGAGATGGAAAATTAAGGAACTAATGTCATTACGCCGACGGTCCGGAGCAGGTCTGAGTCATAATCTACGTGGTTGAGCACATGCCGACCGAGCAAACGCCCGATGTAAAAAAAAAAACGTCTCGCTGACCGGAGCGTACGGGGCCCCGGTATCGAACCAGAGGTCATCATCGATCATGGACGGAGGAGTGGTGATGCTGAAGTATGCTGATGTAGTAACCGTGAACGCGTGTTCTTTTGCAGTTGACAAGAACAACAGACCCAACAAGGCCGCCGGTCCCCAGCAGCCGCTCCGCCAGCAGCAGCAGCAGCAGCCTCCGGCGACTGGGAGTCATGGGGCCGCGGTGGGCCTGGGACCTGCAGCGGACACCCAGCGCCAGGCCCAGCAGCAACGCCGGGTGCAGCAGGTCCAATGTGAGGCTCTGGTGGTGGTCCTGCAGAAAACCCTGGCTGAGGTAAGACACTGTCTTTTAATAGATAGGCTATTACTGTTCTGGCACAGTAGTTTCACTACTAGGTACTGACATTGGATTGGTTTTACCTGGTTGCACTTAAAGGGATATTTCACATTCAAACATGTTTGAGGTCATTTTAACACCTACTCTGGCTTTTGTGTTTCAGCCCAGTAAGTTTGACGGATTCAGTATTCAGACAAACTCCTCAATTTAACCATGAGAGATTCATTGAAAATGCCCGTCCTCTGTTCTGGTGACTGATATTGTCCTAATTTGTGAGGTAGCTGTGTTTGTTTTTGCTTTTGTATAGTTTTTACTGAATAGGTGCTTGGACTACTATGTTTTTCTTGGATTACTATTTCTATGCATTTGATGTATTGATGTTGATCTATTGATGTATTTATTGCCTTGTGCTCTCCTAACTTATTAACACTTCGCCAGCCGAAATAGAATGGCTTGTTGGTAGATTAGCTGTGAAATTTCTATTATTATATTATGATCTGAACTACATTCATTTTACAAGACCATCAGCGCTATATCACGTAGTCTTCATCCCCCATAACCATCACGCGATCCCTGTTGTATACTCACCACAGTCCCCAGCGAAATTCCTCCATCTGCATTGGCTTAGAGTGGCGGTTTCGGCCGAGGCATCTTCTCCCCGTGCGTTTCGCGTGCGCGATCCGTTCACGTAAATGTGGGCTCAAATAATCCAAGTATGACTCTTCAGTCGATGTGAGCATTTTCGCTAACTTAGCCCTTAGCACTCCAGCTATACTAATGCTAACGTCTACACCATAATGGGAGCTGGGAAGCTATTGCAGGGAAAGGACCTGACGTCACTTCCGCTTCATGTCAGAGGAGCCATGCGCTATCGATGGACGAGCGGTGACTAGGGAAGGTTAGACGATCGCCGATTTTCGGAGAAAAATCATTTATTTCGTTTTTAATGACCCAGTACGGTAAATTACGGTCTGGCTGAGACTCCTTGCTCAGATGTCCGGTATAAAACGGTTTTAATATTAAGTGGCTCCCCGTGGCTTGGAAAGTGTTAATTGCTCTGGATTAAGCCAGATGCCTACATTTTAAATTGTCAGAAAAAATGAATATCAAACATCTAAATACCGAATCAACTTAAAACCTGTATGGGGTGACACACAAACTGAGTAGGTGTTAAAATGACCCAAACATGCTTGAAAGTGAAACATCACTTTGAACCTCGAATGGTTCCTATACGTTTCTCAGGTAGTAGGTTGAATGTGCAGAGCATCGTAAAGCTTTATCGATGCTTGCTGCTTTGGATCTGTTTGTGATGCCGTGATCCAGGAAACGCACACCCTGAAGGGAGCGTTGTGAAAACCAGGCTTATCACATCAGCAACCAAACCACACAACTGTGTTCCACTCCTGTGCTTGTCTTGGTTACTCATCTTTGCAACCAAAGGCTCATAGCGTAATATGATGGAATCGAGTTATCCCTAATCATATTAGTTATGTTGTTTACTCATAAGCCGCTGAAGAGGAGAAAACATGACCTAATGCAGTGGTGGAAAGTAACTAATGTTGAGGTATTTTTAGGTATTTTCAGTTTTCTTTTCGTACTTTTACTTCTACTCCACTACATCTCAAAGGAAAATAGTATACTTTTGCTACACTATTATTGGACAACTTGGTTACTAATTTAGTTACTTTGTAGATCTTTAGAGTATACAAAACGTACATGAATCACTTCGTTCCTATTTTGTCCATTTGAAAATAGCCGATGTCGCATTGTGAGCTTGTAGATCTGCTATTTTGAAAAGATTTTATAAATGTAATACACTGGAGCACTCATGAAATGGGACATTCTGCACAATCAGTACTTTCTGCTTTTGGTGCTTTAAGTAGATTTGATACCAATACGTTTGTACTTTTACACAAGTACATTTTTTGATCTGGACTTGACAGTACTTGTTAAGAGTATTTCTACATTGCAGTATTGATACTTTTACTTAAAACATTTGAGTACTTTTCCCACCACTGACTAATACGACAAATATGCCTTAATACATTATAATTGTCCTCTATAACTACAATGTAAAATTAAAAACGCCTTCAATATTTTATTTCTTCAAGAAATAGCTAATCTTTCTCTCAACAGGAGAAATGCCTGTCGCAAGTTGATGATGTCATAAATGTCATGTGTGATCTAACCCTATGGAATTTATGGCATGCATGTGCAAAAAACACATTTGAAATATTGAGTTGATGCTCATATTGACCATATGAAGTATTAAGTTTGTTTTTATTTGCACATGCATGCCATAAATTCCATAGGGATAGATCACACATGACATTTATGACTTCAACTTGCGACGGGCATTTCCCCTGTTGAGTGAAAGATTAGCTATTTCTAGAAAGAAATAAAATAATTAAGGTGTTTTTAATTTACATTGTAGTTATAGAGGACAATTATAATGTATTAAGGCATATTTGTCGTATTAGTCAGGGATCACTTTAAACTGAACCGTAACCACACAAATCCCTTTAACCACTTACGTTATATTTGTCCTACATGATGGCCTTTGGCCACACCATAAAAAAAAGCCACTCAAATGGTTCACATCAACCGCTTATGTAGAAAAAAGAAACTCTGCTTTTTCTTGCGAAATTGAGGAGGAAAAAAGGGGGTGTGGTGAGGCCATGCGATTGACTGGAATAGACATTATGGACCTCTGTGGAACTGGTCCATTTATTGAAAACAAAGTTTTAAACTAAAGGTTTCTGACACCCCTACCTACCGCCAGGCGGGTGCTGGCTGCTGGCTGTCACCAACTCACACGCTGCTGGACCCAACTCACTTATTACTATGGGCTTCTTAAGCCGTGACATCATTTTGGAGTCGGACCCCCAAGCAGATTTATGGTCCATATGGCCAGTGTTGTGTCCCTCGCTATTTCAACAGATCTGAGACAAAAATAACGACTAAAGTATAATTCTACCACTTTCCTGTCAACAAGAAAGAGAAGAAAGATTAGCTTATAGTAAAAAGATTCACGGTCGCTGTTGCCTCTTGGCACCAGAAGTTCTCCTCCGCCTACAAAATGATGTCAGACTTAAGAGGCCCATATTAATATTAATAGGCCTGCCTTTAGAATATAGGAACTATTGTGAATACAATTACATTTGGTCATAATAGGTTTAATATGCTGTTCTGTTTGCCAGCAGAGGACAGACACTGGTGACAGACACTGGTGGTAGACACTGGTGGTAGACACTGGCGGTAGCTCTTATCAGCAACTTCTAAAAGTGGCCACTATGTGGTTGCCACCTTCTTTTGGTAATTTTTCATAGGGTTGAATGTAAACCCCCCCCCCCCCTGTTCATCTGACAATGGTCCCTGTGGGATGTTTTCACAATTTGGTTGTTGTCTGGACATTAAAATAGACTATCGATTTTAGCCGGGTTTCATCATGGGACAAACTGTAGCTGTTTAGATTATATCAGTACTTCTCACCGTATATAATATCTTTCATTTTCCAAAAATAAAAGATCTCTGTAGAAGTGACACTGCTAAATAGCCTGTTGTGTTAAAAATTCAGAAGAAACGTGTCCTCTAAAACTGGAGCAGGTCCTCTGTTTGCCTGCGCTGCGCAGACCACCAGAGGGAGCTCCACTGATCTCATTCCCCCTCAGATTCGGCACAAACATGGGGATGAATTAGTTCTGCTGTTATACCACAAATAAATGTGGAAATGATGAAACCAGCATAAAAGTGGGGTTCCCTACCCTCCTTCAAAACCACCATAAAAGAGCACCCATTCTGGACCTAGACAAGTCTTCTAGCGTGGCAAAAGAAATGATCCCCCCCCCCCCCTCAATACACAGGACCCCAATGGAAACGATCCCTCAGGGCTTTTTGTGTTCTCCTTGTAGTTGGTCACAACGCAAATGTTGTTGGCACGGTTTTTGGATCTCAATGTAAATATTGCAGGCTAAATGGCATTTCATTTTTTGTTTTGCGGGAGGGAGTGCCAGGTCAGAAATTAACTGAAATCATGGCGGGCATGGTGAGAAATCCAACGGGAGCGGGATTAAGAAAACAGTCCCCTGTCTTGTAGCACTATTGTATAACTGCACGTTTAGCAAACTGTTAAAGTATTCAATCAATCAATTCCTTTGCTGTGGGTGCTCGGCTAACGGAACACATCCACCAAGGTGGAAAGAGACCTTCACTCTAAAATAAAAGTAGCAAGAGCCCAGTTAACCATTATCTTTAAAACGTGTCTCCTCTGTCAGACTGGGAGTGGTGTGCTACAGTGGTTCTGGGGTGGACGTCATGTCTGCCAGCCACCCCAACCCCCCACCCAGAGACCAGTGGAACTTATCTGACATCACTCGTCTCCTGACACACACCAGACAGGACCCGGGCAACATGATGCCAATACGAGATGGCATCACCACCACATGCATGAATACATATAGGTTCAGTTATTGTTTGTAAATGGTTGAAAAACTGTCCATAATCACCAGACCCAAACATAAGGACCCATGTTTAAGACCCACAACTAAATCTTTATAAAAAATATAAAAATAATACAAGCTCATTTGCATGTTTTCACTGTTATTTATTTATTTAAGTTTAGGCCAGGTGAGAATCCTTTTTGTCACCTTTTGGGTCTCCAGCTGAAAAGGCTTAGGAACCCATTTTGGACGTCTAGAACTGTGCTGCCTTTTGCAACCTGATTGCACATTCCATGCATTCGGACATCAGAATGATGCAAGTGCTAAGTGATTTCTGGAGCAAAGTGCAGACTGTGTTGTAAGACAGTGTTGTACTGTACTGCAAAACGCAACGCCAGCACGGAACAAAGATTGGAACCACTTGGAACCCTGACGTCCCTTTTCTGGGGGGCGAATGTTCAATGAAAATAGCCCTACAAGCTCTGTGAGCCTCTAGATCAGCTATTTTTGTTGAATTGGCGAAGAATGTTTAGAGGGGAAAAGATAGGGGGACTATTATAGAACCTCTGGACTAAGAATGGGGATTAATTGGTTAAAATACTGTAAACTCAAGGCAGCAATATGACACCAATACTGTCCATTTTCAACAGAATCGATTATGCCAAATAATTGCGATTATCTCAAATAATTGCAATTTAGAGGATTCTAATAAATTGTAATAATTAGGACATACATTTCTGCAAACAACAAGAGTGTGTTCGGACCCTTTACTCACTTCCAGTCACTGATGGTTGACTGGTTATCCTTAGTTAAATGGTTAGATGGAGGTGATTAAAAAATATGTCCGGCATGGGAATTATATGCAAAACTACTTGGTCATAAATTGATCGTGATTCAAAATTCACATGCATGTGCCTCAGTCAGAGCTTTTTTGTACAGTATGAATAGCTTTGCTATAGCATAGGGTTGTTAGTGTGGTGTTAGGACAGTAGTTGTGGTGTTAGTGTGGATGTTGTGGTGTTTGTAGGTGTATACTCTTGCATTGTGTTGGTCGGTGTGTATAAATCTGTTGTGGTGTTAGTACAGTAGGTGTTGTGTTGTTGGGAGTATACATGGTGTAGTGGAATGTGGTAGGCCCTCACTAGACCAGGAATAGGGGGGCCTGGAGCTTGTCATTGGTGTGTGAGAATGTCCCCGCTGTTGACCTGATAAGGGTTTGGATCCCAAACCGTAGTGAACCTGATCCAACACCAAGGAACTGGAATCTGTTCCAAATCGGTTTGTGCGTGGACTTCACGTCTGCTATTACAATACCAATGGTTCTCGATGTTTTTATTTGGTTCCATTTGTACTCTGAGTTACAGACCTGTCCATTTGGAACCCCCTATAGGAATCGGTAAATTGACCAACCCTATACTCCAGGGTTCCCCAATAGGCGGCCCGCGGGCCATTTACGGCCCGCGGGGGGCTACTGTCTGGCCCCCACCAACCCCAGTAATAATGGTGGTATAAGAGCAGCAACAACACTAGTATATCATCATTGTCGTGTGGAAACCTCGTATCTCTAAATTTGTACGTTCTTTAGCAAAGTAAAGCCGTCAAGGCCGTCGCACAAAAGTAGTGAAAACAGCAGATCTACAAGCACACAACGCCTCGCACCGCGAGGCGTTGTGTGCTTGTAGATCTGCTGTTTTCACTAGTTTGAATCATTTTTAAAATGATACCGTAAATGCAAAACGAACGGTTTTGGACACACAAGATTTTCACCCGACAACAACGATATCTGAACTGTCGCTTGGGGTAGTGGGAACGCCACCGTCGTCCCCTGCAATGTTGTGGCCCTCGGCTTGGTACCCTAGACATAATTCGGCCCTTGGGGAAAACTAATTGGGGAACCCTGCTATACTCAATGTGGTTCTGAACGCCTGGACCAGGCTGGTTCTGAAGGGGGTTTCAGGGGATGGCAACCGCCACGCCCACAGTGTTCCAACGTGTTCATATTTGACCTCAAATTCAGTTTTATAATTATGCATAGTTTCCCCAACTTCAGATGACTCGGTTCAATGCTGTCCATCAATCCACTTCCGCTCATCTACGTGTGACATCAGGTGGCACATGGTTGTACTGTAGACATGAGTTCTCCTGTCTGCCACCATGCATTTATTAACCACTTTCAACCATGGCATCCCTATGTTGGGCAAAGGATGGCCATTTTCTCTTTTTTCCCCCTGCACAAAATAGGGAAAATATGGATCTAGCAACTGGTTGTGAGCTTGTTAGAACCACAATTCTCCCTATTTTGTAAACGGAGCTTAAGTGTTAACTTATTTTTGCCACCCCCTATTTTTTCCCCCAAACGACCCCTCTTGTTCTGAACCTCAGCCAGACACTGCTGTTTGAATGAGGCCATGCATTCTCCTCTACAAAGTGTAGAGGCAATATGCAAATCTCTTGCATCTATGTCGTGCATTCTTTTTAAATTATCCCTCACAGACAGAATAACGTGCAATAAACACGCTGTGCTTCACGTGCAGCCCTTTAATGTTTTCTAGAACGATTGGAAGCTGATCTGGATCAATTACCGTCCGCATTGATCCTGACCTGCCCATGGAGAGTCATCCTACACCTGATGTGAGATCATGTTCGCTGTGCATCAGGGAGACTAATATTCCCTCCGCATGAGACCTGAGATTCCTCACAACCACTGTATCAGAATTGCTTTCGGCCCGGACTAAGAAATGAGATACCCAGTTAATTGACAGAGAATTACAGTACAAACGTGTGGCCTGTAAGAGAGCGAGGGATTGCTTTGACTATTGACTTTTGAAGGGATGCCATGGAGAGCTGTATGGCTGTTGGTTCATTGATAATGCATTATTATTTTCATCTATCCATTGAGTGAGGTTATGCTTAATACACTTTGAGACATAATTAACCACTTCAACCCTGGCATCATGAGGTGAAATCTGTCTAGGATTTTCAACGATGGCAAAAGTATCAGCTCTTGTGGGCCTGTAGATCTGATATATTCACTATTCGTCACACGCCACAGTATAAATAAAGGGTTTTAAGAGGTTAACCAGTAGGCCATTGGGAGCACAGACGGTACTCTGCTCACATACTGTACAAACAGAGACTTTTCATCAGAATATTAGTATTATTAGAGTTGACCTGCATGAGAAAGAGAAAGATGGCTGTCTGTTTTGTTTGCAGATGTGGTGATCTATTTTATATCGTACTATGTACCAACCATCCATGTATTTGCCGTTTACGGGGTCGTTAATGATGGTCCTATTATAGATTATTATTGAATTGATAAGCTATAGTCTATTTTTCTACACAGTTACTTGATCTTTCACTGCCACTGTACCTTTTTGGCTGCTGTTTTTAAATTGAATTTGATCATTGTATAAATGGATTTTAACTGATTATTATTATTTGGCTGTTTTGGATTCGATATTCATGATAGTTTTATACTGTTTGATGCTGAACGTTGTATTTTCCTTGAATGTTTGTTATGTTAGAGCAATCCTATCTAATCTTGTTTAAAAAAAAAACATCATTCAAAGTATTATGCGGCCGTGTTTTCTAATACATGTATGTTTGATTAATTGAAGACTATTAGAATTTTGCATAGGAAAAGGTACAGTTTCATGACGGTACAGTTCACTGCTACACGGTCAACTAGAAGGAGATCCTAGTAAGCTTTTCGGCTTATTTACACAGGAAACCTTTATGTATCTCATTTAACACTGAATGACAAACAGATAGAACACGGTACTATGCAGGAGTTTGAGATTGTAAAGGAAAGGTTTAGTGCAGGTTTGGGAGGATGGGGTCGATCGTGGTAATGAACCATCTCCGTCTGGTCCCCAGGGACCGAGGATCACTGACTGCACTCCCATCAGTTTGCTCCCACGTTATTTATCCCCCTTCGTTTAGCAGCTGCCTCTCAGCTCAAACACTGAGTGGGGGGAGGCGGGGGGCTGTCCTTTTATTAAGCACACTACCGCAGCATTCCTGGCTGCCCCCTCTTTTAGAGGCACTACGGTAAAGCGCTGGGCTCTGCTCTCTCTCTCGCTTGGCACTGCCGATGGAGCCTCAGATGCAGTGGGAGCAGTCTAGAGGAGGGGTGTGTGTGTGTGTGTGTGTGTGTGTGTGTGGAGGAGGTACCGGGTCCCTCCGTAGCCTGGAGGAGGAGGAAACTCCCGGCACCCTGAGCCCCCAGGCGGAGGCTGGACCATGGGCTGCTCATGCAGCCGAGAGTGCCTTCCTGCCCCCTGCGCTGCTGCCGGACACAGGGTAAAACTGTCCGGGTTCTCCTCCGTTCCCGTTTCCAACACGCAGGGCAGCAGCACCAGCAGTATTTCTTAAGTGTAGTTATCGCTTAAGGAATTGTTTTAAGTGGTCTTTTGGCAGGCTGTTTTTATCCATTACTCTTTGTGTAATGGTGTGTGGATTATGGATTCCAATGTGTGGATTATATGCATGCAGACGTGTAGTTTGGTGTTTAGATGAATCTGGTGTGACTGAAGTAGGAGACATGGGCTGACTGGAACAGAGGAAGGAAAGATGAACTTATTGTAGAGGGTCTATTTAAGATGGACAGGTGATGAGACTGAAAACGACATGCTAAAGACATAGAGTAAATGACTGTTTATTTTCTTAGACACAGTGAGGTTATTTCTGGGAAGAGTCTGACAGAGGCTGTCTGTCTCTGCTTATTGGAAATAGATTTCAGCTGTCCGATACAATGTCCTGTTGGGGAAACTGTATTCGCCAGAGAGCAGGAGGACGGAGGGAGCTGTCATGTAGTGATGGATGTTATTGTCATTCTAATTACATTTATTTGAAAGGTGATTTGTCGTGGCTACGTTGATATTCTGTTGTAGATGACAGCCAAGCCTGTTGCCATGTTCCAGTGAAGGTGAAGTTCAACTGAACCGCACAAACATCCGAGCTCTGTGTGTATGTGTGTGTGTAGCATTAAGTATAGTAGCATTTGAGAAATGGACATTGGGAGGGCCATTTTCCTGGTCCTCACCACAAGAGAAATTGTGGTTTTGTGGTTGAAACGGATGTTAACTAGGCAGAGTAAGGCTTGTACTGTAGATCGTCTGTTTTCAGCTTTATGCGTATAAAAACGGCCCGGACATTTTAAAATGGCTTTCATAAACAGTTGTCCTAAAATGTTGATGTCCTAACAAGTATAGTAATACAAACCCCTGTCTGTGTGTGTTCCAGCGTGATGAGGCTGTGAGGCAGCGCAGGGAGCAGTCCCAGGAGCTGGAGACCCTACGAGGAGAGCTGGGTGAGTCAGGTCACCTCAGTCACTGTTTACACACACACACACACACACACACACACACACACACACACACACACACACACACACACACACACACACACACACACACACACACACACACACACAGTCTCACACAGTCTCACACACAGTCACACACACACAAATAGACTGCACTTAGTGCCAATCTGTGATATTTGTCTTTCTCCTAATTGTCCACTTGGCAAAGAGTTCCGTCTGTCTGAAAGAGCCAGAAACGGGCAGGCGTAGCATACTGTAGGACTGGTTCATTAGGATTCAAACTAAATCACAGAGGAAAACGGCATGTTGCTGTCCTTTTTATAGCAGACAAAAGTTGGTTATATAAAGTATTTCCATAAAGGTTTTTCATTTACTAATAAACACATCCTACTAATAAAGGAGCAAACTCACGCTCTAACGCTCTAGCGCTAACGCTCTAACGCTCACGCTTATCTACGTTTATCTATTCACTCGCTTCAGCAACTGATCCCAACGTTCACATGGTATTGGCCATTAGCATTATACCAACACTGACGGAGCCCGAATTTCATTTCTCCCAAATTAAAGCAGTTTAAATTAGCGTTTTCTTAACCACTTCTGTTGAACTCTGCTGTCTGTTGCCAGGGTTACGGTCCGTTCCTCCAGGCCATGGGATCTGTAGCCCCACACACACACCCCTTTCTCTCACAGTTAGGAATGTTTCTCTCTCTCTCTCTCTCTCTCTCTCTCTCTCACACACTTTCACCGGGTGCGTTTGACATATTTTGGAGCACATATCTTCGAACGGGTAAGGTCTAGTTTGGTTAAATTATATAAATGAACAATGTTTACAGATTTGTGTGAGTTTTGACAGCAAAAGTAGTTGGTTCATTATTCAAGGAACAAATCCAGGGGGATTATCGTTTCCCCCTTTTGGTACGAACTACGGTTAAAGATTTAAATGCAGTAGGCCGAAGTGTAAAGCAGCCAATACCGCCACAACAAGACTTCATCCTTGGCCTACTGGGTGTTTTCACGCAAAGTTGGACACCCATCGGTCCAGCGGTTTGCTGGATAGTGCCAAACATGTTTTATGACCTGGGGGACCATGTGAGAGACCTGTATGGTGACTGGCCTCTATGAAGCACACATCCAAAAACTTCTGGCCACAGTGTGAAAGGTTTCCCTGGACGTATGGCATAAAAATGCCAATTCCCTTCACTAGCTTCCTCACTTCCACATCATACACATCCCTATGGTCCAAGTGCAGTTGTAACTCAGGTCTGTTTTTACTAAGAATAGAGGGTTTAAGTGGTTAACACTTAATTTCCTGTGCTTGGTTGTAAAACGCTGAAAATATACCACACTAAAAAGAATTACATTGCTGTCAGTCATGTTGCAGTTCTATTGTTTAAAATATATATTTTGTAAACAATAGAAGAATCCTTTATTGGCCAATGGCCATGTGTGTTTGTATTTAAAAGGAATTCAATTGAATGTACAGTACTGTATGAAAACAAGACCAAGAGTCTAACCGAGAGAAATGTTGTTTTGTACAACAGAACTTCTTCATTTGGCCCTTTTTTATTTTTCCTGTCAGTTAATTAGATTTACAGGCTGCTTGCTTCTGTGTCCTCATCTTAGAAGAGTGAGGACAGACAGACAACACACACAGGCTCCTGAGTCTGTGTGTCAAGAACAGGGGTCTTTTACATCAATCCCTGTTAGCATCCCTGTTCTGAGGAGAACTTAAGCCAAAAATATCAGATTATTTCGAGGTTTATTATCCCGTCCGTCTGTCCATACATGTGTTTTATGGAAGGGCTCCAGTGATAGAATACCAAACCACCTGAGACTGACGCACCCCAATACCCCCCAATGCACTCACTACGTATCCATGAGTATATAATTACACTTCGTGTCTAATACATGTGTACAGTATATAATTACACATCATGTCTAATACATGTGTATATAATTACACTTCATGTATGTACATTTTAGGATGTATAATAATAGACCGTACTTAAACCCCTAGCTGTGGCAGCCCCTCCCCAAACCCATGACCTCGGGACTTAAAAACACATGACGGCTCTTAAGACCCCTGAAACGTCAGACGTCTCGGCATTCCAGGAGCCTCAATGACCTCAAATGGACCCTCGTATTGTTTGTGCATGTTGAACAGCAAGGTCAGGAGGTCCACGAGGAAACTCTTCTTTACCAAGGTTACGAGTCTGTTTAGCACTTTACCAGCCTCTCTTTGTTGCTCAACTCACTGGTTCTCAACCTGTGGGCTGGAGCCCGCTGGTGTGCCGTCAGGATGTTGCAAGTGGGGTGCCATGTCATTTTTCCCGACAACCTAAACCTAACTTTAACCCTAACCTCAGTAAAACTAACACTGGTGAATGCTAACCTGGTGAAATGCTAACCTGCCAAGGCTGGTGACTGTTAACCTCGTGAAATGCTAACCTGCCAACGCTGGTGAATGTTAACCTGGTGAAATGCTAACCTGAGGTCGAACCAATGCTCAGTCCCCGCAAGTGGGCCCCCCAACTAATTGGTAAAACAAAGATTTTAATGATACAACATTTTATTTTTACTTAAAAAAAAATACCCCCTTATACCCCCTTTTTCTCTCCAATTTAGTCGTTGTTCCAATCGATTCCTCCCCGCACACTTTGTGGGTTGTCATTACCGACTCACCTGCCAGTGAGGAGCCCCCACCGGGAGGACGTAGAGCCTTCATCCTACTCCTCCCGCCCAACACTCCCCGCTGCCAGGTGGAGCCCCCAGCCCGTAGGAGTACGTTCAGGGACAAATATCATCCTCCCTGCCTCGGCTTGCCTCGGCTTCCCTCCCCCGAACACGGTCTAATCGTGTTTGTGTAGACGCACCGTGGCGGACTCGAACCCACGACCTCACCTCCGCAGTGGTGCCCAGTGCGTCACTCGAACGCCAATGATAATATGACATGAATAATTTCGGTTTTCATTGTGATACTATGCCATTCGGGCGGTCAGATGGGTGGGCCACGAACACTTTTTCATGTGGGCCGTGAACCTGAGCAGGCTGAGAACTTATGCTCAGAAAATGGCAGATCTACAATCTCAGAACGCGTTCGCGTTCCTCCCTGCTCATATCAGTGATGTCACGAAGTTCACCCACAGCTTCTAATTATAGCCTTCCTTCCAGCATTGTGTGTTTGGGGCCACCGCCAAAATATGTGATTTATTATTATTATTAGTTCACAGCTCACAGCCGCATGTTAACAGGCTCTCTGCAATGTTTTGTTTTGATCCACGGCTGTAGTAGAGCAAAAATAAATCCAGGTTTAGCTTTAAAGGAGATTGAATCTTAACATTCTGACATGACGTGTGTGTGTGTGTGTATGTGTGTGTGAGAGGGAGAGAGACTGTGACCAGCCTCGCTGTTACACATGGCTGAGGAATGCCGGGCTCCGTTGGTGTGCACGCCAAATCTGATAGACAGACTCCGCCTGGCTTCTCTCTCTGCCTCTGATGCTGTTCTAATCTGTTCCACTCTGGTCTAGGTCAGGGTTGGGTGGTGAGGAGTGAGGAGTGAGGACTTGTTGGGTTGGGAGGTAGTACACATTTTGTGTAACAAAACATGTTGCACAGAATTATAACTAGATGTTTAATGGAAGACACAAAGGGATATTTACTCGTAGACCCATAAAAGATTGGTCCGCGACCCAAACATGGGTCCCGCCCCCCCGTTTGGAAAACGGTGTACTACTTACTGTATGTGACACATGGAAAGCTTTGGACCATCTCTAAATAAAGAACCTCTCTTATCTATTCTCTGAGTGGTAATACGCTCCACACCCACTCACATGTTGTACCACAGCTGCTGTTTCTCTTAGATCAGCAGCACCAGTGCCAGCCTGCCTGCCAGCCTGCCGGGCAAGACCAGCTGCCACTGGGCAACACATTGGCATTTCCCTCGTTTCCCTCTTTTCAACCATTCACATTGGAGACGCTCGTCCTCTGCTTTATGGAATGGAGACGCGTGGTTATGCAATGTTTCTCACAACTGCTGGGATCATAAGAGTTCTATAAAAACTAGAGGGCAGACTGCCCCATCCCCCAGCTATACATTTCAAAATGAAAGTTGCTCAGTGGCGTTTGAAGCACCCGGAAGACTGCTGGAAGTACCCCGAATAAGGAGTCTGCCTCAATATCGAGGCCCACTCTTGGCCAATAGCGTTTCAGATTATAGGAGGAGCATGCACAGTAGCCTTTTAAACGCTGACGTGTTGGAGCAATTGGAACTAACTGTTTTAGTGCCGGTATCGGATAAAACCCCAATCGATAATGCAGTACCAACCCTAAGTGTGTGTGTGGTGTCCCTGCAGTGTCTTCGGTGCAGTCATGCCAGCGTGTGGAGCAGGAGACGGAGGAGATGAGGAGGCGTGTGGAGGAGATGCTGCAGACGCTTGCAGAGCAGCACCGGGAGGAGCTGGCTCAGGTGGAGAACCGGCTGAAGGTGGAGTACCAGCAGGAATGGGACCGGGTTCAGCTGGCCCACCAGGAGGAGGCCCAGAAGCTCCAGAACCTCATGGAACAGCAGGTAGTTGTCCAGAGATACCGCAGTTGCCTTCTGTACCAGTGGTTCTCAAACCTTTTGTTGACACTAATGTGTTGTGCCAGGGACAACCAGAAGAGAAGATTTGTGTAAGAAAAATATATAAATTCGTTTTTCAAATGCTTCCAAGTTTTTTCCAAAATGTTAAAAAAAATGTACAAGCTTGCAGCAGAGTGAGCTGGTAGATCTGCTATTTTTAAATAGCCACCGCTAAAAAGACACGGATACTGTTATTTGCTGGTTTTAATGGGTTAAAATATGTAACTTTTTAAAAGGTTATTTTATCCTTTTTACTATTCCATAGTTATTTTTCACAATAACATGTTATTCGACACTAAATGGCAAAAAGACGCAGGTACCAGAAATGTATTTTACATATTTGGAGTACCTTTTCTGATGGGATAGGACCCTGCAGCATTGGTCTGGAGTGGCACTTTAGTGGTTTTCTTTCAAGCATGAAACCAAACACAGACTATAGACATAGACTTTATCAAACAGCAGAGTAAATATCGGAGCAACGAGAACAATGCAGTGCTTAAAAGTAGCTAGAATCCCAGGCAAACGGAGCCAGCTCTGTCTGATTCCATAGCTCACTTCATATATGGTTCTGTGTGTGGAACCTTTTCATTCTGGATTCAAACCCCATTCTTCCTGTGTGGGAAGACAAAATATCTGCCACTCCACTGAAGGGAAATAACTGCATTTATTTTGTCTGTTTGCTTACAAAACATGCTGGCTTTTAAAGCCCTTTAGTGCTTTGGGTTTGAGAAAGGCTTGTTCTGCTTATTTGTGGTTACTGGTTATGTGTTGCCTGGGTGTACATTTTGTTAACAGGCCCTCTTGGCTATTTTATTTACCAAGGATTACAACTGATCCCGTCATTCAGTTGATTTAGACTTAAGTTGCGTGCTGAAAATGGCTTGCATCGCTTTTTTTGGTGCAAAACTGAGCACAAATCAAGCATTACAAACCATATTCAGTAACCAATGAATACCTTGAAGAAGCTCACAGCTGTAGGTAAAGAATAATGATGATGGATAAATGGTAAGGTGATGTTGGATCAACAACTAATCAGACAAGATATAGAATGTTTAAACGGTAATTACAGTATAATATACTGTACTTGATCTCAACCTGTGGTTCTGAACCACATGACAGTAAAGTGACCATCTAATAACTTTAAAAAAGACCATTACTGCATCAAAGATAAGGGTATTAAGGTTGATAGTCACTGCTGTATATGAATCATGGTATTGCCACTCCACCCAGTGACTGTAGTGACACTGACGTGAGTGCCATGTTTACCGTAATCCGGGTTCCAGGGTTAGTCATGCCGAGTCATTGTTTGATGCAGCACTTAGGTCCATGATCATTAGTGGACCTCGTTGCTGTCGGCCAGAAACCTCCTATCTCCATACTTTTTATTTATTTATTTTTGTAAATCAATGTCCTACTTGATCACACTACAGCGTCACACAAAAGTATCAAAAGTAGCAGATCTACAAGCTTGTGAATCGGCTATTTTTGAATTCTGAAATGTACATAATGAGATTTCCTCCCGACAGACGACCTGCTCTGCCTGAAAACACTTGACTCACCACTCTGACTGGAAATGTATTGTGTATTTTGTGTGCCTTAGGAAATCAATCCTGAAACATTACAGAGAAGCACTGTGGCATTAGTGTCATGTCATTCTTGCATTATGGCATTATGTTGTCATTCTCATTCTTCTTTAAAGATGACGGAGCTGAAAGCCAACAATGACGCTATGCAACGGGAAGTGGAGGTTCGTCATTCAGAGCATCTGCGAACAGTCCAGCATCAGTTTGAGGACACTCTAGAAGGTAACATCTGTACCATGCATTCATGCTGCACCTTGACTATTCATATCGCCTCCTTTTTATTTATTTATAACCTCCACCAGCTGTCAGTCTGTCACACATACCCCTTGGCTGCCAAACCACAACCTCCAGCCCTCATTTCTCACATGGCACTCTTCTAGTGCCACCATGAGGCCGATTCTTGCAAAACACATGTTTGGACACTGCTCCCTAAAATCACGCAAAGCGGTACTCTAAAGTCATGTCATCAACTTGGATCTGTCCCATTTCCCATATTCCCTCCTGATTGGCTACCATTGCCTTCTAAAGTTTGTGTATGCGACCTGACGGTCGCTTATCTTCCGATTAGGGAGTCTTACTGGTTTATTTTCTTTTTGAGCGGTGGTTACACCGTCTCCTATACGTGGCCGTGTGTGTGTGCGTGTGTGCGTGTGTGTGTGTCTGTATGTAGCCTGCAGGCCTGCAGTACCTTTTATGACCACACATGTTAAGGGAGGGGCGCTGTTGTTCAGGCCAGGCCAGACCAGGCACACACACACACACGCACACACACACACACACACACAGGGGGGAAGGGGGGGGGGGGGGGGGTAAACCACCGCTCAGTTCACACGGGTGTGATTTTAATATGTTTTTGGGGGCTTTTTGCCTTTTATTGATAAAGTGGATACATACAGGAAACAAGGGAGAGAGTGACAGCAAAGTTCGTCTGGAACGCGACTCGAACCCCCAATGCACTGTCAGGCTGCAATTGGGAGTTTAGGTGCCCGGACTGCTAGGCCAGCCCGGGCTACATCGCTTCCTCTTTTGTCTAAATCTGTGGTTCTCAAAGTAGGGTTCCTCATCCAAATTGTGTACATTTGGGTCTATTTGGTTCCATTTATACACTGAGTTCTGATGGTACTTTGAAATGTAAATGTTTTAGAACCACTAGCCTAAATGATTTAGATTCTACAATTGCTTCGCTTCTTCTAATTAGTAGAGGAGCCTATCAATTTCCGTAATTTTGGAATGTTAATTTTTGGAGACATGTATATCTTGATTCTTGGGGTTCTCAGAATGCCAAAAAAACATGTCTCCAATTTTTATTTGGGGGTTTAGCATGTGTAATTAGCATAATTAGCCAATTCATTGCCCAAAACAGGAAATGGCAATAACTTTGCTTCTAGGTAACTTATAAAGGTGATCTAAGAGTCTAAGTCCATGTTTGTGAGGTCCAGAAATTCATCTGTTACCATTGTGAAGTCATACAACCTTTCCTAATTATCATAATTAGCATACATTATTCAAAAACGGGTGAAAATAGGTAAATTGCTGCATTTTTTAAGTTTTAGTCAACTTTGAAAGCTTCTCACAAACTCTAAGATGTATGTTTACAAGTCATCAATTATCATCATCCTATAAATAAATCATGTAACCCTTTGTCTGTGTAATAATTATGTAATAATCACACCCAAACGAGAAATAGCTATATTTCTTTGCTTTAAGTTAATTAATAAAGATAATCTTACAGACAGTGTAAGTCTGTTTGCATGTCTAGAAAATATTCTCTTTCCATAACTAGGATATCTAACCTTTCATTATTAGCGTAATTTGCATATATATTGTAACGACCCTGCAAGAGATCGGGCCGTAACTCGCCATGCCAAGCGAGCTAGCTCTCATGGCGTTGCGGGTTGCTTGCCTTGTCTGCTGAGTGGGGGGCTTGGGTTCGCTTCCTGGTTTGGGAGCAAACTGCCTCACTCAGTGTGCAAAACGTTACAATATAGGCCTATATATATATCTCCCTCATATAAAATAAAGAACAATATGAGAAATGGTCACAGATTGATTGTTTATTCTAATATTTACAGAATTTTTTGTAAACACATTTAAATAGAAGGGTCTCCATCTTTGTTGTCATCATCATCAATCCCCAACAGATGTGCCTTGCTTACATTACAACACACCTATTCATCTGCCCCACACATGCATATCTGAACAGTTACACGTTTGAGATCGACAAGAACAATGTGACATGCACTGGGATTTCAGTTGGGTAATGGTGGCTGGAGCTGGGGGATCATGTGTTGTGACTAGCACCAGTTAATTTCCCTCAGCCTCCCATCCATATTCAGTTGCTGGTGGTATCTGTGGGTGTACGTGGTCCTGACTCCTCATACCATACAAATGCCTGGTAATAGGCACGGGCAATGGCTTGATGTAATGCTCCTTGTGTAGGTTGCAGCTTCTCGGCTTCTAATTGTTTCTTTGTGAATAACCTCCACCTGAGCTCACCAACATCCACAAGATTTGTACCGGGATTGTATTTGTAGCTGGCAAACAAATGCTTCAATCTTTTTTTCTGTGTCAGAACTGAGCTTGTTTGCAGTACCTAGAGTAGCAAATGCAGATACCACCTCCACACACACAGGTGTAGGGCTTGCCAACAGGTTACCTTTGCCAGCAAAATGGCCTGGCTGGTCAGCTCCAGAAATGGCATGTAACCCTGGTAAGGCTGAAGTCCTTGTTTTACCCTGCAGTGCACTACTGGCTCCAGTGAGATGATACGTTTTTTGTTCCCCACACCGGTGATGAAATATGTGTCCTTGTACAGCTGATGGTAACCCACACACAGCAGGCTGTGCAGGATTATCCTTGTGTCAGCCTCTTCCTGTGGAGATGTTTTACATTGATAGAGTTTGAGTGGACATGTTGCCTTGACGTGATTATGAAAATGTTGGGTTTCCCCTGGAAGTGTTGGAGGGCTTTCTTAGCCAGATTGACAGTCAGCTCATCTTTGGTGAGGATACCTGACAGTTTTTCTGACACCTTCCCTATCGGTGTGTTGTCTTCCACATGATAAGTGGTAGGGGGCTTGCCACCCTGGCATCGCTTACATGTGGCCTCCCTCAGTGAAGATGCAATGTCATGGCGGTCAAATACTACATGGGTCTCACTATGTTCTTTGGTCTTCCTGTCCAGTGTTGCTATGAAGTGGTCAGCCCACTGGGAAGTGGGAACATCTCTTGATCCATGATGGCTTGCATTTGCTACTCTAGGTACTAAAAAAAAGCTCAGTTCTGACGCAGAAAACAAGATTGAAGCATTTGTTTGCCAGCTGTACGAGCCCGGTACAAATCTTGTGGATGTTGGTGAGCTCAGGTGGAGGTTATTCACAAAGAAACAATTAGAAGCCGAGAAGCTGCAACCTACACAAGGAGCATTACATCAAGCCATTGCCTGGGCCTATTACCAGGCAATGGTATGGTATGAGGAGTCAGGACCACGTACATAACCCACAGATACCACCAGCAACTGAATATGGATAGAGATCAACTGCTGCTAGTCACAACACATGATCCCCCAGCTCCAGCCACCATTACCCAACTGATCAAATGTGGCTGCAAAAAATCCCAGTGCATGTCACATTGTTCTTGTCGATCTCAACATTTTAACTGCTCTGAGATGTGCATGTGTGGGGCAGATGAATAGGTGTGTTGTAATGTAAGCAAGGCACATCTGTTGGGGATTGATGATGACAACGACGAAGATGGAGACCCTTCTATTTAAATGTGTTTACAGAACTTTCTGAGAATAAACAATCAGATAATTCTGTGACCATTTCTCGTATTGTTCTTTATTTTATATCACTTCACTGCCCACGGCCGAGTCCCTCACGTCCCTCACGCAAAGGCATGCTCCACGGACCCGCCCGTCTGACACTAATGTAACGTTTTGCAGACTGAGTGAGGCAGTTCGCTTCCAAACCGGGAAGCGAACCCCAGCCCCCCACTCAGCAGACAAGGCAAGCAGCTCGCTTGGCATGGCGAGTTACGGCCCGATCTCTTGCAGGGTCGTTACAATATATATGCAAATTAAGCTAATAAGGAAAGGTTAGATATCCTAGTTATGGAAAGAGAATATTTTCTAGACATGCAAACAGACTTACACTGTCTGTAAGATTATCTTTATTAATTAACTTAAAGCAAAGAAATATAGCTATTTCTGGTTTCGGTGTGATTATTACATAATTATTACACAGACAAAGGGTTGCATGATTTATTTTTAGGATGATGATAATTGATAACTTGTAAGCAAGGTGACCGCAAAGCAGCCAAAAGGCTATCTAAAGCCACAGTTGGCTGGGTGCTACATTAAAGCAGTGCATACAAGTAGAACAATAAAAGTCTGCACACCGATTTATGCTCCCAAACATTAAGTTTACTTGTGGTAATTGATGATTTGTAAACATACATCTTAGAGTTTGTGAGAAGCTTTCAAAGTTGACTAAAACTAAAGAAATGCAGCTATTTGCTTATTTTTGCCTCGTTTTTGCATCATTTATGCTAATTATGCTAACTAGGAAAGGTTGTATGACTTCACAATGGTAACCGATGAATTTCTGAACCTCGCAAACATGGACTTAGACTCTTAAATCACCTTTATAAGTTACCTAGAAGCAAAGTTATTGCCATTTACTGTTTTTGGCAATTAATTGGCTAATTATGCTAATTACACAAGCTAAACCCAAAAAGAAAAATTGGAGACATGTTTTTTTGACATTCTGAGAACCCCAAGAATCAAGATATGCATGTCTCCAAAAATTAACATTCCAAAATTACGACCAACAGAATCTGCTCGATTGGCTCCCCCACTAAATGGGATATTCATAAATACTTTGGAAATGGTGCATTTGGGAGTCACTCTGAGAGCTGCGAGCTTCAAGTTGTCTTTTGAAGAAAACGCTGCCAGAAACGGGCCTCTAATATTTATTTCACAAAAAAAAAATCTTTTAACACAGGGGTCGTCTATTTTCGACTTGTGTTTTCCACCGATGTGTTAAGGTGTTTGGTCTCTCATACTGTACATCTTTGTTCTCTCCAGCGCTCAGGACAGGTCACCTCGAGGAGCTGCAGGCGTTGGACAAAACACGGAAGGAGGCAGAAGACACTTTATCTGTAAGCTTCACTGTTCTTGCCTTCAAACAAGCCCAAAACACACCATTATCTGTAGCCAGTCCAGGATGTTCCTTTTGCGATGTGTATAACACACATCGTGTAGTGTTAGGGCTGTCATGTCATGTCACAAATTTAAGTTGACGATTAATTATCACACAAATAATTGTGATTAACAAATTAACTTGTTTTGGCATTGAACATTGACACATGAGTACAATTAAAATGTCTTACTTTTATGTATTATTTTTTTTGCTTCATAATCACAAACGGCGCAGGGCAGATATTACTGACACATTTAATAATTTTATAAGAAATGTAAATGGTGGAAAAGTCTGATCTACAAGCTTACAACACGTCACTGTGTTGTAAGAAACATTTTTCAACGCGGAAACGATTATTACGAATAAGTGCCATTAGTTGATTTTTGTATTATGTTGTCCATCTCTCCAGAGGCGGATCCAGGAGCTGTCAGAGGAGAACGACGATCTCTCCGAGAAGCTGAGCATAGAGGAGGAGAAACGACGAGAAGCTGAGAACCAACAGGTAGCGCCACACACACACACACACACACACACACACACACACACACACACACACACTCTCAGTAAAATCCCAATACTCAAATCGTTCACAGGCAGCGAGGACACATCAAGTGTGTCCTACATGTGTCCTTTGCGGAAATGTTCAAGCTCACGTGTTGCGTAGCGAGCTTGTCGATGTGCTATTTTCGAATGATAAGGTGGTCCCTGGCAACACACCTTTTCCATTGGGGGTCCATGGCCAAATACATCTGCTGGTCCTTGACATGAAAATGTTTCAGGAGCACTTGGATTGAAAGTGTTTTTTCTTTTTCAATCCAGTTATACAGTACACAGTATTTTAAAATGTAAAACCTCGTCTAAGCTGTTTGTGGATGTCTTTACACTCCTGACCACTCTCTCTCGGTCCACTTATGTAGTGTAATTTTCCCACAATGCTGCTCAATCATAACACACTACTAGTAGTGTAATTTTCCCACAATGCTGCTCAATCATAACACACTACTAGACAATTAAGATGAGTCCCTCACATTACTGCCAAGCACTCTGCCAAGCCATTGCTGCTATAAATAGTGTGTGCTCCTCCTAATGCTTGGGACTAGTTTACAACCTCATTTTAAACCATGCTTCTTGTTGCTTTGATTAAATGGAAAAGATAAAAAGACACCAGTACTACACAGCATGGCAGAGCATGAACCGTGCATGTTTACCAAACTTCACAGTTCATAGTGAAAACTGGTGAAGATATTATACATAGTTTGTGCTTTATCATAGTTTGACAACTGACACTGTAACACCACTCTGTCACTCCAGAGGTCTTGTGGTTCGCTGATCATGTGATATTCTAGTTTATTACACGGCTCGGTTGAATGAATGCTTGATCCTCATTGGTCGATGTTATTTCTGGATAATGACCGCCGGGCTCAATAACAGACCTGTCTAATAAAAAAGGCTCGGAGCACCTGCTGCGCTGCTTGGTTTTAACTTTGTACAGATCAATCTCAGAAAATTAGAATATTTCGTATTCTTGACTCTTGCATATATTTCTTGAAACGTTCATATATTCTAGATCAGGGGTCTTCAACAGGGGGTCCGGGACCCCAAGGGGGTCCTCAGAGTTACTACAGGGGGTCCTCCAAATCTTTGTGTGATAGAAACTTTTTTTCCTCCTTTTTTTATATTAACCACTTGAACCCTAGCGTCCATATTCAGAGAACTTTAGCCAAAAATAGCAGATCTACAAGCTCACAACGCCTCGCGCTGAGAGGCGTGAGCTTGTAGATATATTTTTGGCAAATAGCTTTGGTATAGAGGGGAAAAGTAGCAGACTAAGTAAAGAGTGAAAGGTCAAGTTTATTAAATATTGACGGTTCAAGTGGTTAAATATCTGAAAACACAAATTTACATGAATCCAAAATACACTGATGATTGTGCTGTCAAACAATGAAACTATATGGAATCTATGAACAGGTTGTGGTTGGTAACAACATATCAAAAGTCTCAGACTCTGACTCCGTTTTGTGTGTGTTAGTTCAACTAATGAACAGTGTCTTTACCTTCTCTCACTCGAGGCATGACAATATAATTATTTAAAGCATTTTATTTTGGAGCGCCACACACTATTTAAGCACTTGTACAGAAACTTAACTTACAGTATCGGTATTCGGTATCGGCAAGTACTCAAATTAAGTACTCGTACTTGTACTTGGTCAGCAAAAAAGTGGTATCGGCTATCGGGACATCCCTACTTTTGGGTTATTTTAAAAAAAAGGTAGCGATTAACCCCTCATCTTGGCAACGTGTGTGATGTTCTGTGTGTTTCTGTGTCCCATTGCAGACGGACCCACGTGTGTTGTATCTGCAGCAGGAGCTGGAGAGCCTCAAAGTGGTCCTGGACATGAAGACTCAGAAGCTCCACCTGCAGGAGAACAAGGTGCTGCAGATGGACAAGCTGGTGAGACCATGACGAAGCTTGGACTGTTTCTTTACTTTTAAATGCTTCTTCAAATAAGGAGGAAATACCGATTTAATCGCACGTGGGGTTTGAGATCCGGAACACGGAGTAACCAGAGCCAACATTGAGGAACCGGGAACCATCACATTTGGAACCGGTTTTATCACACCATCAGAACTGTTATATGTAGACTTCCCGACCCATCTGCTATTACTTTTACAGAAACGATGATTCTAAACATTTTCTAATTTCAAAGACCACCATAACTCTGAGAGTGTAAAAATGGACCCTAACCCTGGGTCCATTAGTATTGATTGATTGATTGAAGACTTCATTAGAAGTTTGCATAGAAAAAGGTACAGTTTCATGACGGTACAGTTCACTGGTACAAGGTCAACTAAAAGAAGATCCTAGAAAAAACTAAGCTTATTTCCATAGGAAACCATTGAAGTATCTCATATAACATTGAATGACGGAACACAGTACTATGCAGTAGATATAGTAAAAAAAAAAGTAAATAAAATAAACAGTGCAAACAATATATACAGTAGGTAAATACAAAGGAGGGTCAGGGGAGGCGGGGCTAGTTTTGTTATTGCCATTTGCGAATGGCTGCCGCCTGTAAGTGGTTTTTCAGGGCAATTTTAAAGGATGCGAGGGAACCACACTCCTTTAGGGCCTTCGGTAGGGCGTTCCACATTTTGGTTGTATAGCAGAAGAACGAGTTTGACCCTTTGCTTGAGTTGACTTTGGGTTGAACGTGATCTGTGGCGCTGCCTCTGGTGTTGTAATTGTGGACGTCCTTAACGTTTATAAAGTATTTTGCCAGGTACATGGGTATCTTAGTGGTGTAGTGTATTTTGTATACCAGGCCCATTGCAAGTTGCTGTACTCTGTCATCTACTCTGAGCCACCCACTCTTAACTGGTGAGTGGTGGTGAGGTGAGTCTGATAGGGAAGGTTAAGCAGGACCCTAATTAGTTTGTTTTGGGCTGTTTGGAGCTTAGTTTTCAAGGCTTGTGGGGCGTAATTCTTATCGCTTATTGTAAGCTTATTGTAATTCTTGCTTTACTTTTTTTTACCCCAGACAGAGAAAAGCCAGAAGTTGGAGGAGTGTCTGAAGAGAGTGGTCCAGGAGAATGAAGAGATGAAGGCCCGCATGGACCGACACACCGCTATCACAAGGTACCGTATAGTACACTGATCTTTTAAGACTTTGACTGCCATAGTTTGGCCATAATTAATGTAGATTGCTGCCATGGCTTTTTCCTTGTGTTTACCTGTTTTTCGGCTTTGTGTGCACAAGGGTTCCAATTCACGACCACCGAAAGTATTTTCTTTCACACGGAGAAGAAAAAATGCAACCGCGATGATCCGTGTAAGTTATGGTCCATAGAAAACAGCCCGTTTTGACCTAACACGCGATATGGGAAAAGAAGGCGAGATATATTCATGTTTCTGCAGCCAGGGTGAATTCAATTCAATGGGCGCCAGAAGTCGCCGGATGTAGTATTTCGCGAGGCATAGGATAGTGCTACAGAGTGGAACAACAACCTTGATACCGGTGTTAATTTCGTCGACTAAAGTTAGGAAGAAAAATGGCCGCAGACTGCCTTTTTCATGCTTTTGATGCCATCAAGGCCTGCCTAAATAAATTTTTGTCAACTAAATCAACTGTCAATAAAACAAACTTTTCAGGTGACCAAAATAAAATTAACACTACAGGACAGAATGAAGAGTGTTGGAAAGGGATCATTTGCTCCACAATGGAACTGCTTTCATGCCGAAACTGGAAGTTGGAAGTAAAGAGTGAGAGTAGGGATAGTTGGCCGTTTCCAAAAACGGCCAACTCGGGGAAACTCGGGCTTGGCAAGGCCTATTACAAACTCTGGGTTGGCACCAAAAGTGTTTGGTTCTCGTTAGAACAATGGAAATAAGAATGGAAATAATTCTTAGGACATCGTTATATTTATCCTCATAGTAGGTAGATCAAGTAGGGCATTGATTTATGAAAAAACACGAAACATTTTTAATATGGAATTAAAGGACAACTTTAGTTTTTTACAACAAGGGTTCATATTTTAGATTGTAATCAAAGAATATAAAATATGAGTGTTAAAATGATTTCATTTACTTCTTTCTATTGTTTTAGAGATTCTTATTTCAGTGGTTGGGGGCATGTGTAGTGGCTAAATATGTCATTTTACACAGAATAAGCCCATTCCCAAGATACAATGCAACCTTTCATGGTTGGATGTGACTTATGGGGGCTAGAAGTGTTATTGTAAATAGCAATAAAGAAACTGCTAGCACGGTAAACGCGAAAAAACAATAGAACGAAGCAAATGAAAACACTTTTTCTTTTCTCTAATTACAATCTAAAATAACCCTTGTTGTAAAAAAAACAAAGTTGTCCTTTAAGAGGTTTCCTGCCCGACAGTGACGATAACAAAATCTTGTCAATAAAACCAACAACCACCAAACGATGCCCATATATCTAACGTTGCGTTGACGTCCTTGTTGTCGCGCTTGTCACTTCACAGACAGCTGTCCTCGGAGCACGAGGTTCTGCAGGAGTCCCTGCACAAGGAGGCCCAGGTCAACAAGCGCCTGTCCCGGGAGAACGAGGAGCTCATCTGGAAGCTGCACAACGGAGACCTGAGTGCCGTCGGCAGCCCCCGCAGGACCACCTCCCCCGTCTCCCCCTCCTCCCACTCCACCCTCGGCCTCCAGTCGCCTCGCAGCCCCGCCTTCTTCGCCTCGCCCTCCTCGCCCGTGTCGCCCAGATAACACCCTCCCACCACCCGCGCTCAGAGCAGAGAGACTCGACAACAACTCCGCTAAGCGACGCTATGAACGCTGTTTTTTGCACAGAAGCACTTATTAAACCCCAGCGAAGGAGGGAAGAACCATCGACGTCCTTCGCTTGCGATTACCGACAGAGCCAGTGGTTCTCGAACTGTTTCCTATTTCAAGGCCCACCTCGAAATGATAAAACATTACAAATATAACCAAATGGACCCCTTGCAGTCCATTTGGTTGGTACAGACATGTAAGGGCCACATTAGGAAACTCCCTGAAGGAACCTTGTGGGTCCTTGGAGCCCGTTTTGAGATCCACTTCGAGAAAAGGAATTCTCAGGATTTGCAGCACTCTGACACACTCTTTTCTTTTTCTTTTTTTGTCCTCTTTGAAGCTTGAACACACGACACACACCTGCACGCACGCGCACACAGGAACACTGCACTGCTGCGCAAAAGGAGGATTCTCCCTGAAGGCTCGTGGGAAGACCAAAGGCAGACAAACAATGGCTTTGAAGAAGACCTTTATCGCTATGAACCCAAATGTGTGAGAAATAATGTCATTATGACTGGGATGCAAACATGCAACACTGGATGGCAGGAGAGTCGAGTGGTTCGAGTCCATACATTACTAATTGTTGCTGTCAGTCAGAAACCTCTTCTCTATATTTTGACTTTTTTTGTGTGTGTTTTCGTAAATTAATGCCCTACTGGATCACACTACTGCGTCGCACAAGCTTCAAAAGTAGCAGATCTGCAAGCTCGAAACACACCACGAAGCGGTGCGTTTTGAGCTTGTAGATCCGCTACTTTTGCTATTTGAAACCTGAAGTCAGTTTTGGACACATGAGGTTTCAGTCCGCAGACTCCGCACAGACGTACGGCTCAATTCATGCGACTTAACGTTTGTCATACAACGCTGTCACACGTGAAAATGGCAGATCTACAAGCTCCACAAATCGTCGTGAGCTTGTAGATCTGTGCTCGACACTGCTGCACGACAAAGTGTAAATCAGGCCCCTTCACCTCCAGTCAGTCAGTGTTGCCGTGAACACACAACAACACACACGTCAAAACGATGCATTTTTTTTGCATCCAACTGAATTTTATCTGTGCAGTCTAACTATTTGTGTAATGTTGTTTTTGTTTAGTTTTTCACATTTTAAATGAATAAAGATGAACAACAGAACTGGTGTGTTCGTTTTGATTAAGGGACCAATTCAAGTGACCGTCCATGATGATAATCTGAAACCCTAAAAACCCTGTATGCCTTGACTGTTGTCCATTAGGGGTCTATGGGTCCTATTCTTGTCCATGCCTTACCCCTGATCTCTAAACCGCTTTGCCTTTTACCATTTTGAAAAATTAGTTCAAATAGCTGATCTACAAGCTCACAACGTGTTGATGTACATTGGCTATTTGTAGTATTTTTAAATGTTTTTCAAAATAAAGGGCAAAGATTATACACGCTGTGAATTCCCTATACAAATTCCTCACAAGTTGTGAGCTTGTAGATCTGCTATTCTCGCAGAATGTTTGTCTCAGAATTGGGACATGAGGGGGTTCAAGTGGTTAACAGCGTTTGAAACTGAATGGTGAAATGATGGCGTGTTTGTTGACCCAGTTTATACTATGCAATGAATAAAGTAAAGAGTTGAAGTTGGACAGTGACTATTTTTTGTTTAATTCTTCAGTCCTAAATTCCTAATGGATCTCTGAGGAGATTGGTTTATCCATGATGGATGAAAGCTTGCATATTGTTGCTTTTATTGATTTATTGCAAGGTTCTTTATATAATGGACCAGCACCCATTTTTGTGTCACGCAACATTTTTTATTGGATTAAATATTTGTCTTTACTTTTCCAAAAAAGAAAATATATATATAATGAAAGCATTATTTCAAAATATACAGGTATATTTCCAGAACATAACCCTAACCCTTTTTTTTCAAAAGAATATCAAAGTTTCAGAATGTGTTGTGAACTCATCCAGTGGCTTTTTATTTTTTCAAAAGAATATCAAAGTTTCAGAATGTGTTGTGAACTCATCCAGTGGCTATTTAATTTATTTATTTATTTTTAAGATGTTGCCCGTAAGTTCGTAACATCCTTCGCCAAGCTGCTGAGGGTAACCACCCCTGGGGTCTAGGCTCTGGGTGGGGTGCCCTTCTGCATCTCTACCACCAGAGGACAGTGAAGAAAGATGGCCAGAGACCCAACTCATAACCTCAGCTCCTGCTTCCAGGTCCTGCCTTCAGGTAGGAGATATTTATGCTGCCCCTCTATGCCAGAAGGCACAGGGCAGTGGCAGTTTCATCCCCTCTGCCATTAGGCTCCTTAAACACAAATCCCCTAATACCTGATGCACCTCGCCTGGTCCAACTAGACTTGCTTGCTAATTCACCCCATGAAGACAGTGCACGCACACACGTAGGCAGGTGCCTCAATAAGCTGGAAAGCATACACAAACACATTATGGGCTTCCCACAAGTGTGAAGAGGACATTGCTTTCTTTTACAAACTGTTTTACATTTAGAATAAGGTTATAGGCATACCTTTTTAAACTTATTGTTTATGTATCGTCTTGTCCTGAATGTATGCATTGACCCGAGCAAAATGATTTAGTGGATAAATGTAATCTAATCTAATGGTGCTTAAGTGGTTATTTCATAACTTATTTTTGTAAATGTGTGTCGCGGGGAGAGACCAAATGCATCTTTTTGGGGTTCTGGAGCTGTGCTTTAAATAGAACTCCCAGCACCCAGCAGCCCTGACGGTGAGTTAGTAGGACCATCTGTTGGAGGCAGCAGCAGGCTCTGTAATCCACATTCCACATAAGGAGTCCATTAAAGACATCAGCCTGGCACATGGCTCTGCTGTATAAACCACACTTTTCTCTCCCCTCGTACCTTTCTCTCTTCTCTGGTCTTCATGGGGCTTTTAAGCTGTGACATCATTTTGTAGTCAGACCTCCAAGCAGATTTATTATCAATATCTGTCCCTCGCTATTTCAACTGATCCAAGACAAAAATAACGACTAAAGTATTCTACCACTTTCCTTTCAACAACAAAGAGAAGAAAAATTTGTAAATGGTAAAAATAGTAAAAACATTCATGGGCGCTGGGGCATTTTGGCCCCAAAAGTTCTCCTCTGCCTACAAAATGATGTCAGACTTAACAGCCCCATAGCAGTGCTTCTCGGGCGTTTCTCCCCCAAATTTAGTCCCTATGCCAGTTCCTCCCCACACACACATTTGTGTGGCACTGCCCTCGGGATTCAATTTGATTACGATTCACCAGGTAACGATTCGATTCTACGATGCATCTCGATGCATCACACTTTTCTATATTACTGCACAAGATGGCACATTTTTCATCAGTCAATACAAGCAGTCAGATATACTGAACAACATATTTTATTTCGAAACTGCTGTATAATCAATCACTCTGCTGTCTCCTTGACATAAATGTCTTTTAACATTAAATAAAATGGGCTATAATCGATTATGTCACGTTGCTGCATCGATGCAGAATCGTGCACGGACGAATCGCGATGCAGAATCAATTATTTTTGACACCACTAGTGGGTGTGTGTACGAGTGTGCGTGCGAATGTGTGTATGTGGACTTTTTTGGCCTACACGATGTTGGTCGCCACAAACGTTTCACCGTTGGCGTTCTTGGCTCTACAGATGTACTGTCCGAAGTCAATGGTCTCCATGTCCAGGACGGACAGTTGGCTGTGGGACAGGCGCGTGGTGTGGCCCATCCCTCTGGTCACCAGCCTCCACGAGTCCTGGACGCTCACCGGACGCTTGTCCTGGACACAGCACCATGCACAAGTGTCATATAACCCAGTGGTGCAAGAAGTACTTATTTTTTCAAGTAAGTAAAAGTAGCAATACCATAATATAAAATGTTTCTGTTACAACAAGTAGAGTAAAGGGCCTGTATTTGAATGTATACTTGAAATACACTTAGTAAAGGTATTTATTTACGCAGAATGTCCTTTTTCATATCTTTATTCAAAATGTAGTGGACGACTGTTGCCCGTAAGTCCGTAACATCCTTCGCATGCCAAGCTGCTGAGGGTAACCACCCCTGGGGTCTAGGCTCTGTGTGGGGTGCAGCAATCTGGCCATTCCCACCGGACAAGATAAAGATAAAAAATATCTTTCTCAGTTGAAGTGGATGGGAGTGGATGGTAATGTCCAGTGTGGACACTACCATCCACTTCAATTGAGAACGATATTTTTGTATCTTTTTCTTTCCCGGTGAGAATGGCCCTTCAGTCGATTAAGTATCGACAAATGACTCAATTTAAGTAATTGTCTCTCAAATTGGGTAAAAGTACTTTGTTACTTTCCACCGCTGATTGAATGTGTGTGGAACACCTGAGGTTTAATTTCAGTTTCACTATTATATATACTGTGTGTGTGTTTGTGTGTATGCGCATGCGTGCATAATGTTACCTGTCCAGGGTAGGCCCAGCTGAATTCCACGTCTACCTCGGGCTCCCCAAGGACGGAGCAGGTGACGTTGACATTGTCCCCTCCCCTCACAGACTCGGGTGACACCGCCAGGCTTACAAAGGGCGGCCCGCTGGGTACTGTGTCAACCAACACCAGACAATGCATTCAATCAGACTTGTAAGTGATGAATGTACAGTAACCATGTTTACAACTCAGGACACCTGGGTCGTTGCCCTCCACACCCTCTTGTCTAGCATCCGGGTCACTGCTACTTTGTACCTCCAGTGTCGCTCTTTCCCCTCCTAGCTGTACCTTGTGACCTGGGTTGGATCCCACAGTGTCAGGGTATTTCTTTGCTTGCTACCAGTTCTGACAGAGTGCCTGACACAGTGGGGAGCGTAGTTATGTTCCACAGGTTCTACGTTCTCCGCTTACAGTACCTAACGCTAAGGGCCGATGCATACTCCACTTTTAGAGACAAATTTATTTGGGTTCCATTCGGGGAGTCACAAAATGTTGGCAGTACCGAACAGCCGAATTAATTACGGTACCCGCCCACCCCAACCTCTGAATGACGTCATATTGTAGTTTAGACAGAGCCAAACCGAAATAAATACGGCTCTAAAAGTGGAGTATGCATCGGCTCTAAACCCTAAGGTAAGTGGGGAACATAGAACCCGGGGAACATAGAACCTAGAGAACATATCAGTGCCCTGTCAGCCTCATCTTTCTCCCGCTGACCGTGACTGTGACTGTGACTGTGACTCGCAGTTGGACAGAAGCAGTTGTATGTTTATGCAACACAACCTCAACTCCAATCCTCAGCAAGCCTCTTTCATCTGGCCCAGTCAGAACTGTGTCACTTGGACCCAAACACTTTCCATTTAATAAATTCACCACTAATCCATGTCCTCTGTGAACCCATCCGTAAACAGCTGGAGACGGTTGATGTATTTCAGTTGGCAGCGATCCAGAAGCCGGGTGGAAGCTTTTAACAAGATGAAAACCACCCGATTGTATTCCTGGAAGCTGATGATGCCAAAGTCTTGTCTGGTGAAGATTTAATAATAATAATACCTCAAATGTATAGTGCTTTTCTAAGTACCTAAAGTTGATTTACATGAGAGGTGGGGGGGGGGGGGGGGGCAACAACAAAATAAACCAGCTTTAATAGGAAAAACAATAAGAAAAGGCTAAGACAAGGGAATAAAATCAAAACATTTCGAGATCTTAAGAGCTTGTGGATCTGCTACTATTGATGCTTGTCTGATGCTTGTATTATGATCAATTAGGGAGTTCATTTAAAAAGTTTAAATATGGAGATAAGAGCTGACAGCGACGATATACATTTAGAACAGGGGTTCCCAAACTTTTTTGTCTCAGGGCACCCCATAATTTTTTTTTTTTTAATCCGAGGCAACCCTACATTATAAATTTCACTCCATGCACCTTATATTTATAGCATATTGTCGTTGTCGGGTAGAAACCTAGTATGTCCAAAACCTTTTGTTTTGTATTTATAATTTTAAAAATGATCTAAACTAGTGAAAACAGCAGATCTACAAGCACCCACTTTGAAAGCCCCTGATTTAGAATAACACCGAATAATGGCTGTTGTGTGACGACGGGGCAGCGTACCTTCCACGTAGAGCAGCTGGTACTTGTTGGAGATCTGCGGGGTGCCTCTGGTCACGGCCTTGCAGTAGAACACCCCCTGGTGCTCTGGACTGGGGCCGTGCAGGACGAAGCCCTTGGTGGGGTCGTAGGTGACCAGCGTCCCGTCGGCGGGGACCTCCTCCGGGGGGACCTCCCTGTGCAGTGTCACCCGGGCTAGAGGACTGGTCACCCGGCACGGCACCACGGCCGGCCGGTCCGGACGCATGTAGACGATCTCAAAGTGGATGGCGGAGGGGACGAAGAGGTTGTCCTTGTCTGGTCCCCCGCACAAGAGAACAGAAGCACGTTAGTGTTTTTTTTCTTCATCTTCTTTGTTTGCTTTTTCTCCCCAATTTAGTCCTCCCCACAGCGACCCAGCCCGCAGTGACTAATACCACCCTCCTGCCCGGCTAGTGAAAATAACAGATCTACAAGCTCACAAATGCGTTGCTTCCCGTTGGGTTGCAAGCTTGTGGCTCTGCTATTTTCAGTTATTATTATTATTATTATTATTATTATTTTTATCTTTTGAAATAATATAGGATATATAATTTTTTATGTAAGGATATCTTCTCGCGACCGATAAAAATGGGTTTGGGATTCGAGCCACCAGACTCCATGCTAGTTGGCAGGCACTTTACCACTGCGCCAACCGAGCATCATTTGATTAGAAATATGTTAAAAGAGCAAATCTAAAGGTTTTGCGCTAACTACGGTAATATTATTTATATTTTTTCTTTACCTTTGTATGAAAGTACACCATACATGATGAGATTACTAGTAATTGTGATGGTAATTCACCTGTGAAGTAAACGTATGAGGCGAAAGTTCGATCCGGGTCCTTGCCGCATTCTGTGCCGTCGCACAGAACGACGCCGCAGCTGTACTGCCCCGTGTCGGCAGCGGAGGGCGACGTCAGCACCAGCTGACTGTACTTGTCGATCTGCTTTATGCTGTGGAGGAGTGGTAGAGAAAGCAATAACGCCTTCATGAGCAGATAATTACATGTGAAAGTTCACATGGTCTTACAAGGTATCAGAGCTGTGTTGGCACATCAACAAGGACTACTAATATGATTAGAGTCCCAAAATTACTATGCATTTTGTGTGACACTGTAGAGTAATCAAGTAGGGTGTTAATTTATTTAAAAAAAACATGAAAGTTAAAATATGGAGATAAGAGGTTTCTCCCCGGACAGCAACAAAATGAGAAATAGTGATGTTTGTAAGTCAATCAGTGTTGATTTTAACAGAGAATTTTGATTTAGTTTAGTGATCTGAAATGTTTTAGTTTTTGTCTAGTTTTAGTTGACTAAATATCCTAAGATTTGAGTTGAAAAAAATGTATTTTTGTTGGGGCCATGATGGCATCATAATGCCTGATTCATATTTGCCGGCATGCCGAAAATAGCTGATCTACAAGCTCACAATGTTGTTTTCAGAGCGCAACATCCAGGGAGGGAGCCATAAAATGACATACGTGTCTTAATTCTAATGGATCTCTTCTCCATGAGTCCCTCCCTAACATTTTAGTCTAGTTTAATTTGTTGCTGAAATTGTCCCTATATTTAGTCATCATTTTAGTCGTCATAGCTCATACCTTTTATTTCCTTTTTATCTCATTTTCGTCAGTGAGAAAAAGGTAGTCGACGAAAAAACTGACAATACTGTCCGAATCTGGACGAATTCAGACCCGGTGTGCATGATGTCATAGAAACACCATATTGTGTTCATTACTTGCAAGAACGTGCAAGTACTGTGCTCGGCTGCGTATGTAGGTAGGTAAATAGCTGTGTGTGTTTAAGCCTGTAGCCCAATTAAGGGACCAGCATTCCCGGTGATGCCAGTGGTTATGGTGCACAAGGAGCAAGTTGGCACCTCGACAGAGTGCAGTTCTAATTTGTCTTCTTTTTTTTTCGGTGCGGAAAATCGAACCCTTCAGTCAGTCACCTGAGGCGCGAGTCGTTGAAGGTGTCCAGGTTGGCGGGGTAGGACCAGCCGATCTTGCTGCCTTTACACCTCAGCTCCAGGGTGCGTCCGGGGCTCAGCGTGGTGTTCTGTCCCAGACGCAGGAATCGCCCCTTGTCCAGGACCTGTGTGAGCAGCGACTGGCCCTTGCCTCCCAGCTCCTTGTCCTTCAGCTTGGGGTGGCGGAGCTTGGTGCGCTTGCCCCCGGGCCTGATGCGGTTCTCTCCTGCGTCTTTACGGCGCTTCACCTGTTGACAGGAACCTTTAGGAAAAGAAACATAAACAAAGAGAGGGGAACTGTTACTTTTACGGATTCAAATTCAAACATAGCAAAATATAGCAGATATGCAAGCTTGTGGATCTGCTACTTTTGATGCTTTTGTGTGACACTGTACTGTAGTTAGTATGATCAAGTAGATTTAGGCATTTAGCAGACGCTCTTAAAGGGGAAGACCACCCATTTTCAATATTGCATTATGTCATTAATATAACTTAGAGGAGTTGTGTGGAAATAGAAAAATGTTCCCACCCTTCTGTGTTGTCTAGACCTGGAAGATTGATTTTGGGGTTTGTATTGTAAAGTACAACGGTGTGATGTCATCAAGTTGTACTTTACAATACAAACCCCAAAATCAATCCTCCAGTTCTAGGCAACACAGAAGGGGGGGAACTTTTTTTCTATTTCCACACAACTCCTCTAAGGTATATTATGACATAGTTCAATATTGAAAATGGATGGTCTTCCCCTTTAATCCAGAGCGATTTACAGAAACAGAAATAGTCATCATAGGCACTGATGACGCGGAGGAGGAGACGACAAGCCCACAATGTCTCCAGCGGGAATAGAACCCGGGACCTTCTAGCAGTGAGGCGACAGCACTATACTGACTGCACCACCGTGCCCCAAAACACTGAGATTCTAATGAAAATATAACATTATAAAAATATATGTAAAAGAAATGCCATAGTATTTTTTGGGAACTTATCATTACAATAAACATGCCCTGAAAATGCACGTGGCCCACCCATCACCTGACCAGTTTGTTAAGTGGTCAAAATTCACATCATCAAGAAATCACATCATGTTGAAAGTAAAACAATCACTGTAAATCACAGTAATAAAAAGTGAAGATAAATAAAACACACTCGATAAACACATATTAACCGTGCATCATTGCAATAATCAGATTAAAGAATGGTATATCAAAGCAGGTACAGCAAAAAAAGTTTCTTTCATGTCCAATTTTACGGGTGAAAGTATTCATTTCTAAACTTTGAACAAAGACAAAAGTGGAATAGAATCGGTGCAGGCCACAGAGAGAGAGAGGCTCAGAACTGTGATGGTGGCGAACATGTTCCACATCTGGAAGAATACTCTCACAGCTCTCCTCACAGCTGCATCAACACAGCACAAAATGTGTCCGCCTCCCCCTGGCCTCTCCAAGCCTGTGTGTCAGCACTGCAAGGCAAGCTACAGTATGTAACAAACAGTAGCTGGAGAACAAAACCTAAGTAAAGACTAAATGGTTAGTGTGTGTATATGCGTATGCACATTGTTCTTCTGAGCAATGCAAATCACAGTGCAGAACATAGCCTGTATGGTGCAGAAAATATGCCTGCATCTGTCTGTCTGTTATGAATGTGTTATAGCAGGAACACATCGGTAGTCTAATTCATAAACCACTCCAAGACCCTTTAATGTATCTATTTTTTGTAGAATCTTCTAGTCAAACTAAAAGTTTCTATATAGACTCTTAAAGACAACTCCCTGTTGCAAAACAGCATTTGCAATTCACTGCAGTCTGTGTATTTTCTATTATGCTGTATGTAAAAATGACTCTCCCACCTCACTCTACAAGTCAACTCTTGCAGAAACTTCTTCAGCCAATTATTCTAATCCCCTCTGTACTCTCAGATTACACATAATAAACAAACCTCTCGTCAACAGCAAACCCGAGTCTCTCATGAAGGAAAACTGGAAAGGTGCATTAAAGCAGATCTAGGCTCAGTGATTCAAAAAAAGTGGATTCCAGGGACTTTGTGGGTTCCTTTATGGGGTCTTAATTGACCCGTACAAGTCTGTAACTCTCTGACAGCATACAAATGGAACCAAATGGACCCGGTCAGGGTCCATTTGGTTCCATTTGTATACTGTCAGAGTTAAGGGGAGACCTTGAAATGTAAAAGTTTGAGAAACACTGATCTAGGCTATATGTAGATTATAGGCTACTTACCATGTTGGAGCTCCACCCAGAGCAATGCCAGGCAGAAGAAGACGAAGCACAGCTTCATAGTTTAGCAGAGGAGGTGAACGTCCCTACAAACTGCTGCTGGAGAAACAAAGACAAGTTCAATGGTGGTCGGACCTGAGGGAGGCTCTGCTGGAACTCTGCAGGCTCCAGCTGAGCTGTTTATCTCTGCAGCCCCATCATCCGTACAGACCGACACAGACAGACAGATAGACAGGGGGAATAACTTCACTTTTTGTCATTCCAGGCGCTTCTGGCTGGCGTGGGATGGAGATGTATTGTGGTGGTGTGTGGCGCCCTCTCGTGGCTGCCTTCGTTAATGGAAGCTACTGGTTTATTGTCAGACAGCAATAGACCAGTGTTTCTCAAACTTTGACATTTCAAGGTCTTCCCCTTAACTCTGACAGTGAACACATCGAACCAAATTGACATTTGGTTCCATTTGAGTTACAGACTTGTATGGGTCCATTTAGACCACCCTAAAGGAGCCCACAGAGTCCCTGGGTGCTGGAATCCACTTTGAGAAACACTGGCATAGACCAGTCAAATGTTTGGACACCTTCCATTCAGTGGTGTTTTTTTTATTTTGTATTATTTTCTACATGATGTGGATTAATACTAATTAGTGATGATTACTGCAACACATTAAAACTATGAAAGAACATAATATAGAAGTAGGCCTAGGCTATGTAGTAAAAAAATGGGTGTTGAAGAAAGCAGAATATGAATATGATAATAATTAAAAGTACAGTAAAATTGATAATTATATTGAAAGTAAATATTTCTACATATTTCTATTCTATAAATTGCTATTTTTTTGAAGCGGTGAAAACCGCTTCCAATGAATGGCTTTGTGTGTATCACGCCCATATATGGTCATTTCAGTCCAGAATGAACAGGCTTTTTCAAAAACAGAATGTCCGTTTAATTACCATATATGGTGATCTCAGTCCAGAATGAACAGGGTTTTTCAAAAACACAAAGTATGTTACCTTATGTCCATATATGGTCACTCCAGGCCAGAATGAACAGGTTTTTCCTGTCCCACAGAATGTCTGTTTAATTACCATATATGGTGATCTCAGTCCAGAATGAACAGGGTTTTTCAAAAACACAAAGTATGTTACCTTATGTCCATATATGGTCACTCCAGGCCAGAATGAACAGGTTTTTCCTGTCCCGTACGTGTAAAATATCAGTCCAGAATGAATAGGCTTTTTCAAAAAGCAAAATGTCGATGTCCCTCCCGGTTAGATGAATGGATACTTTGAGGATTGGTCAAGCTTCACATGATAATTTGGCCTTCAGGGTTTAAAAAATGTAGTAAGCCACAAATACATTCAGAATAGAGGTTTTATCTGTCCACCGCTTCACTTCGAACCGAGGTTTGATTTTTCCGTTGTGGATAGCTTTGAGGTAGATTTATGCTAAGCAGTACACAAGTTTAGCCAGTAGAGGGCCCTAAACAGCCATCCATGACCAGACCACCAGTGTGATGGAATTCAGCCTGTCATTTGCTTAAAAAAAATCCCTCACTGCCACTGCATCTTGCTCTGCGTAATAAGAACACTGGCTCAGTTTAAATGCTCAAAATAAAGAATTATTGGTTTGTGATCTTACGTATTTTGTCATTTAAAATAAATAAATACATGAATGTATGAAAAACTTCTCCCAAATGTGAAAGGCCTCAAACCATTCACAATAATAAGCATTTAGCATTCATTCCCATACTATAGAGCTAGTTGACATGCCCTGACACACACACGACACGAGTCCCAGAAAGTGTCACCATGAAAGTGAGACGATGGGAAAACGGCTAGGCTATTTTTCTCATGGGAACTGGCTGAAGTGAAGTGACTAAATTGAACCTCTATTGGGCTACTATCTAGAGGTGTGACATGTCCCACCCGCCCCCACACGAGCCTCAAAGTGGCGAAAAACACCAAACGACAACAATGATCCTTACCTGATGGGCCTATAGTCTATCTGGAGGGATGAAATAGGCATATAGGCCTATATCCCTGTAAAATACATCATGTGATTATTGTATTGAATGTTACAAAGGGTGTCTGTAAAAAAAAATGTCAAATTATAAGGTTTTGGAGGGACTCTTGGGGACAAATGGGACCATTGGCGTTTGTCTGATGAAGTGTGAAAAGGATTATAGCCTCAGTCTGGGCTGAAGTGTGCCATGCTTGTTTTACGCACGGAGTAAAAATAAGACCAACTGCTGACTGTTGTGCTTTGAATATTTTCGCGTCCACGTGTTGAGTGTTTAGCATTTATTACCCATGCACGTGCCCGACGTGTGGCACTGTGGCCAATAGGCAGCCTATCATCTATCCCCCCCTTCACCAACAGTCACTCATCAGTGTTGGGTTACTGTATCTATTAATGAGGCCTACTTAATTGTGGTAATATCACTCATCACCAAACAGCAAATGTAATAGCTGGTGGATGTTAAGCCCCTTTTCGACTGCAGCTTTAGCACCACATCACACTACACCACACCACACCGCACCACATAAAACTAGACCAGGTCAACCTGGTTGTGCCAGACCCCGGTTCTGCCAACCCCCTGTCTGTCATCATCATTTATGACATCATGCCTTTTGTAGGCATGTCATCATCATGTCATCATCATATATACCCTTTATATAGAAAACCCGGACAGACAGACCGACATTTGCTTATGTAGGCCTACCCATTTCATGGGTCTGGCAAATATCTACATTTTCCATTACACAAAAGTAGCCTATACCCCTATCGGTAAGAAACGAATTTACCTTTTTAACTGTGATATAATACAATATACTAAATTATAATACACTATAATGGATTATAACTGTGATTATAACACTATAAAGTATTAATGTATAAAGGCCCATTCCCACTGGGCCAGATAACAGATAAAAAAATCAAACCTCGGTTCGAAGTGAAGCAGTGAACTGTTATTCTATGTGTTCTATGAACTCTGTGATCTATACATTCTTTATATTCTGAATGAATGAATGAATGATTTTATCTGGAGGGCCGAATTGTCATGTGAAGCTTGACCAATCCTCAAAGTATAATCATCAGACCGGGACGGACACTACACACATATTCTGGACGTACGGGCAGATAAAGCCTGTTCATTCTGGACTGAAATGACCATATATGGACATGGGACACACGTTTTGTTTTTGAAAAAACCTATTAATTCTGGACTGATATTCTGGAGGTACGGGACAGATAAAACCTGTTCATTCTGGACTGAAATGACCATATATGGACATGAGGTGACAGACATTTTGTTTTTGAAAAAACCTGTTCATTCTGGACTGAAATGACCATATATGGACATGAAACACATTTTGTTTTTGAAAAAACCTGTTCATTCTGGACTGAAATGACCATATATAATATGGGCGTGGGACACACAAAGCCACTCATTGGAAGCGGCTTTCACCGCTTCAAAAACTTGATCTTTCACTCTGTACTTAGTGTGCTCTTTTTTTCCCTCTACACCAAACCTCTTTGCTGAAAATAGGCGACCTACAAGCTTGTAGATCTGCTATTTTTGGCTAAAGTTCTCAGAATATGGACACTAGGTGTCTAGGTTTCAAGTGGTTAATATAAAAAAGGAGATTTTTTTTTCCTATTTTTGGATTTGGAGGCCCCCCTGTTGAAGACCCTTGCTCTAAGGCACTGGTTCTGAACACTGGGTGCAGGGACCATCCAAATAGACCCCTTTTCAGGCCTGCAACTCTGGCAGTGCCCAAGTTAAACCAAATGGAACCTTACTTACGGGTTCATTTGGTTCCTCTTATACACTCTCAGAATAGAATAAAGACAGTGGATTTAAAGGAGTAGTTCACCCCCAAAATGACTTTTTCCTCTATTTATTACTCACGCCATGGAGACTTGAGTTCAATACTATTTTTATTTTATTTGTTGCATTCAAAAAAGAAGAAAAAAAGATTTTGGAAATCTACCCCCATTGATTCCATTAAAGGAGTAGTTCACCCCCAAAATGACTTTTTTTATATTGATTAGTCACGCCATGGAGAGTAGAGTTCAATAATTTTGTTTGGTTTTTGTCACATTCCTAAGACAAAAATGTGATAACAATAAATTTACCCCCATTCATTCCGGATGGTGACCCGTTTCGAAACGGGTCACCATCCGGAATCAATGGGGGTAAATTTACTCGAATCAAATTTTTGTCTTAGGAATGTGACAAAAACCAAAAAATATTATTGCACTCTACTCTCCATGGCATGACTAATCAATAGAAAAAAAGTCATTTTGGGGGTGAACTACTCCTTTAAAGGAAGGTGTCAACAGAGCTGTGTTGCATACATTGCAACTTTATCTTTACGAGACATATGCGTTTGCTGTCAGAAATAGCTAAACATCGATATACACACGTATAGGAAAAAAGGTTAGCTTGGGATAAACCTTTGAAACAAACAGGGGCAAAATGTCAATGTTTTTGCGTTGACTTTCTTACTCTGTTGACTTCTCTTCTTTCTTTCTTTTCAAATCTTTTTATTGGTTTTTAGAAAGAACAAACCCAGAGGTGGGTATAGGCAGTCACAGGTGCATATATCAGGCTTACATCAATGTATATATTGTGAGTGTTGACGTCTCTTCTAAGTTGTTCTCCCTCCCTCTCTCTCTCTCTCTCTCTCGCTCTCTCTCTCTCTCTCTGTTGTCCTCCATCCGTCCGTCTGTTTGCTCCCTCGTTCCTATTCTCCTCTTCTGATGCTGAGGAGGGCTTTTTTCCCTCCTCTCTCTCTCTCTCTCTCTCTCTCTCTCTCTCTGGAGCGTGGTGGAGTTGCAGTGTGTGAAGCTCCTCTTTTCTTCGGGGTCCGGAGTTGATTGACAGGCAGGGGGATTGGATGTGATGAGCCGAGCTTTCCTCAGAGGGTCAAGCAGGCTAGTTAGTTAGCCTGACTTGTCAGAGAAGAGAAAGGAGAGAGGGGGAGGGGGAGAGAGAGGGAGAGGGAGAGAAGGGGGGAAGGCTGTAGTCTTGACAAAGATAGAGGGCGAGGCTAGTCTTAGGGGAGGAGGGGAGATGGGGGGAGGGAGGGGAGAGGAGAGGATAGGAGGAATTGATGAAGCCTCCTCCAAGCAGGTGATTCCCCCTCCTCTAAAGACAAACCCACTCATTTGTTGCGACCGTCAGGGAGCAGTTTACTATGAAAACCTCCACCGGCCGTCCGTCCGTCGGTCGGTCACACGTCACACGTCACACCTTTGCCCTGCTCATATCTCCGCATCAGTATATAGGGCTTGTTTGTTTATTGTATGACATCACGCCACATCATCAGCTGTGGACTCTGTGATGTCATCGTATCGCATCAGTATATAGGGCTTGTTTGTTTATTGTATGACATCACGCCACATCATCAGCTGTGGACTCTGTGATGTCATCGTATCTCCATATATGGCCATCTCCGTATATGGAGATATAAGTCGTCCATGCCCAAGTATGGGCTGGTGAGGTCAGACTTTGTGTGATGCGTAGGTTATCTCCATATATGGAGATTCAACATTCCAGGCAATGCTCTCTTCCCTGGTGAGAATTGCCCCTTTATATAGGGCTTGTTTGTGTATTGTATGACATCACGCCACATCATCAGCTGTGGACTCTGTGATGTCATCGTATCTCCATATATGGCCATCTCCGTATATGGAGATATAAGTCGTCCATGCCCAAGTATGGGCTGGTGAGGTCAGACTTTGTGTGATGCGTAGGTTATCTCCATATATGGAGATTCAACATTCCAGGTGTAACTATGGCTACCCGTATGACGTGAGAGGTGGAGGTTGTGATATTTGTGGAGATAAGCGACCAACGGTCGCTTATCTCCCGATTAGGGAGTCTTACTGGTATTGCTATACTTGTGAGGCCAATGTGCAACTATACAACCTTGTATTTTTTTTAAAGATTGAAAAGAGTGGAAATGGCTTCCTCTTTCGTCTTGTCATCGACTGTCTTCTCTGAAGGAAGGTCATCCTTGGCCTCCTCCGAATGGTCTTTGTCGCCGTATACGGGTATATGAGGATACAGCTCTCTGCCTCTCCGCAGAAATTCACACTGGTCGATGTTTTGCTTCACAAAGCTACTCATTTGAGGCTTAAGGCCTCTCCATACTTCGACCAAAATGTTCGGTGAGTTGTGTTTTCCGACGTGCAAATTTCCGAACTCTCGTTCGGTCCAATGCTTTTCAGAAGTCCCGAGGGATATCATTTTTTTTTTTTTTTTTTTTTTTTTTTTGACCGAAAACGGCAGTTTCGGTCGAAGTATCTATCCATACTGCACAGTCCTCGGTGCATTTGGCGAGGTGCTCTTCTACTGTAGGAGGTGCTCTCTGCATAGATGCCCACAACTCACTCATCAGCTTCATATTCTCTTCTGCAGAGGAGGAGTCCTGATGCTGCTTGTCGCCTGACATTATAGATGAACGGCTGATTAAACTACTTCAAACACTCTAAAAAGATGGCAATGTATGTGAACATCTATACTGAGAATGCTGCTGCTTTTATACCTTCCTTCTGCGTTTTACTTCTGATGTCATGATGACAATGAGTAAGCTGTGCCCAAATATGGAGTTCCGGGTCAGCCATGTCCATATATGGAGTCCATGGTCTCCTGGTGTCCCGTGGTAACCATTGGCAGACATCTCACATCACGTACGCCACATGAGTCAACAAAAAAAATCTCTGTGAGTGTATAGATCTCCATATATCATGGACGCAGACATACAGATACAGATATCTCCATATATGGGCATAAATGAACATAGGCAAACAGATGGTCAAAACGGGTCCTATGACAACAGGTATAATGGGGTTTGCATTAAAGGGTGGGGCATTCATTCCCTACTTACATCGTTCCTGAGTAGGCCGGTCCCAGACTAGACGCTCGGCCGCCCGACAGCAGTGTTGGGAAAGTTCACTTTAAAAATGAACTAGTTCAAGTTCAAGTTCAAAACTTCTAAAATGAACTAGTTCAAGTTCAAGTTCAAAACTTCTAAAATGAACTAGTTCAAGTTCAAGTTCAAAACTTCTAAAATGAACTAGTTCATTTCATAGTTCATAATTCTATATTTTGAACTAAAGTTCATGGTTCCCCAAAATGAACTAACTTAGTTCTTTCACGTTCTCTTTTAACCATAATATTTTTAGACTTTTGGCTATTCAAAAGCTCTGTTCGAAGTGAAGCTGTTTCTTTCTTTATCCCTGACCAGTCTTTGTGGCCTACTATATTTGCCCGATATCTTTCTGGTGGTGTCGTACAACTGTTTCATGTTTCCGTTTCTTGCTACTTCCTCTGCTTCTTCTGTCAATATATTTTCTCTTGTTTGCCTTAATGTTCCTCTTTACCGTTCTTTAACTGTTTTTAATTATGTTCACTAGTTTAGTGGGCACTCCATGGTGTCTCAATAGCTTCCAGGATGTACACTGGCGAATGCTTTCTCGTAGTTGACAAAGTTAACATAGAGCGAGGAGTTCCACTCTATTGACTGCTCTATGATTATTATTATTATTATTATTCGAAGAGTGGCAATCTGGTCGACACATCACCGATTCTTTCTGAATCCTGCTTGCTGGTCTCTTAGTTGTTTGTCAACTGCATCCTTCATTCTTTCCAGTAGAACTTTATTTAGCACTTTCCTTTGCACAGAGAATAGGGTGATCCCTCTATACTTATTGTAGTTTCCCCAAGTCTCCCTTCTTTGGGAGCATATTAATAAGACCCTCTTTCCATTCTGATGGTATTTCTTCTTCTCCCCAAATCCTTTTGAGAAATGGATGCTGCAGGACAGAAATGGCCATATATGGACATGGGACACACATTTTGCTTTTTGAAAAAGCCTATTCATTCTGGACTGATATTCTGAACGTACGGGACAGATAAAACCTGTTCATTCTGGACTGAAATGACCATATATGGACATGAGGTGACAGACATTTTGTTTTTGAGAATGCCTGTTCATTCTGGACTGAAATGACCATATATGGACTAATGGACATGAAACACACATTTTGTTTTTGAAAAAACCTGTTCATTCTGGACTGAAATGACCATATATGGGCGTGGGACACACAAAGCCACTCATTGGAAGCGGCTTTCACCGCTTCAAAAAATCTCTTTCTCCAGATATTTTTCTATTCAAGTGGATGGTAGATACAGATAAAAAAATGTCTGTCATAGATTTGTTTTTTTGTTTTTTTGTTTTTTGGAGCTGTGTGAAGCACAGGCTCCCTATACGTGGCCGTGTGGGTCTGTCTGTCTGTCTGTCTGTGTGTGTGTCTGTGTGTATGTAGCCTGAACTTCCTAAACTTCGGCACGCTACTAGTCCCACAGTTTTGCCACCACACACTCGCGCCATATGTCAAATCGACAGGCTTACTCGGGAATCGTGGGCTAGTAACTTGCTAAGAGAAAGGTTCAATAGTTTAATTGATATTAATTTATTAGTGAATTAATTTTCCCCATTGACTTATAATGGGAATCGCAAAAACTCACATTCAATTATTTGTCTCTCGCAAACCATAGGGGCTAGAGTTTCAAGACTTGGAGAGGAGGTTCATAATGATTTCAAGGATTAAATAAAAAATAATTGTGTCATTTGGCCGCATGGTGGCGCCATAACACCCCACTTTACGTTTTGGCCTGTAACTCTTGAACCGTAGGTCGGAAAATTAAAAATATTTTTTCCCTGGATTCCTTGGGTCATGACGCATCTCCCCATATAGGCCACGCCCATTTGCGCCATGATAGATTTTCCGCCATCTTGAATTTTCTCCAAAACACACTTTTTGCTCCTTTTCCTACATATTTTCTTCAAATGTCACAAAAATCGGTACACATGATCCACACACACACACACACACACACACACACACACACACACACACACACACACACACACACACACACACAGCTCCACTTCACACGGGTGTGATTTTTTATATGTATCTGCCATCCACTTGAATGGAGAAATATCTGGAGAAAGAGATTTTTTTATCTGTTATCTGGCCCAGTGGGAATGTAGCCT